>NC_068361.1:65427918-65652918 GCF_020536995.1 Dreissena polymorpha
TATGGTACTAGAAGAAAATTATTATTTGCTAAGAAAATAATATTTAGATGTAAAAATATTGCATCTAATTATGAAATTTATAGAAACTCTTAACCTGAGGAAATTAATTATGCACATTTTTTTATGCCCCCAAAGGAAGGCATATAGTGATCGGACTGTCCGTCTGTCTTTTCCGTCACACTTTGCCTTTAGGTTTCGAAAAATGCTCATAACTTCTATGTAGCTTCACATGTAACCTTCATATTTGTATGCATGTGTATATGTCAAGGCCTTTCCATACGCACACAAAATTTGACCCTTAACCTTGACCTTGGACTAAGGGTCCGCGTTTTAGATTTCCAAATCTGCGTTTAGGTTTCGAAAAATGCTCATAACTTCATCAAAGCGTTAAGATTGTAACCTTCACATTTGGTATGCATGTGTTAATGGACAAGGCCTTTCCATACGCCACACACATTTTGACCTGACTTTGAAGGTAGGTCCGCGTTAAGGTTTCGAAATCTGCGTTTAGGTTTGAAAATGCTGAGAACTTCTATGTCGCTTCAGATGTTACCTTTATATTTGGTATGCATGTGCAGATAGACAAGGCCTTGCCATACGCACGACACAAATTTTGACCCCTTTGACCTTGACCTTGGACTAAGGGCCCGCGTTTAGGTTTCAAAATCTGCGTTTAGGTTCGAAAAAGCTCATAACTTCTATCAAAGCGTTTAGATGTAACCTTCATATTTGGTATGCTGTGTATATGGAAAAGGCCTTTCCATACGCACACACATTTTGACCCTTTGACCTTGACTTTGAACTGTCCATCTGTCTTCCCGTCACACTTTGCCTTTAGGTTTCGAAAAATGCTCATAACTTCTATGTCGCTTCACATGTAACCTTCATATTGGTATGCATGTGTATATGTACAAGGCCTTTCCATACGCACACACAATTTTGACCCCTTTGACCTGGACCTTGAACTAAGCGTTAAGATGTAACCTTCATATTTGGTATGCATGTGTATATGGAAAAGGCCTTTCCATACGCACACACATTTGACCCTTTTACCTGACTTTGAACTGTCCGTCTGTCTTCCCGTCACACTTGTCTTTCGGTTTTGAAAAATGCTCATAACTTCTATGTAGCTTCACATGTAACCTTCATATTTGGTATGCATGGGTATAGACAAGGCCTTTCCATACACACAAAAATGTTGACCCCTTTGATCTTGAAGTTAGAGTCCTGCGTTTAGCTTTCGAATCTGCGTTAAGGGATAGAAAAAATCATTACTTCTATCACAAGCGTTTTTCGGGGGCATATGTCATCCTATGGAGACAGCTCTGTTTATACAGGTACTAAAAAAGTGATTCTCCGAATTATCAGAAAAGAAATAAAAACCCACAGTTGTTCAACATGCATGTTAAAAATATTTACAAAGACATACATTATTTACACTATATACTAGGGATGCAAGGGCAAAAATCATTAACCGGTTAACCTTTATTCATAACCGGTTTTAACCGGTTAAACCGTAACGCCTTATGCGTAGTTAAAATGATTAAGAGTACGTCAAAATGTCATACCGCTCGCACCCGCTCGGTAGAAAAAAAAGTAATTTTCAATCGCTTGCGTTGATAACATGCCAGTTTTGTAATATAAGGTATTTTACAATTTATTTAAACAACTTGTTAATGTAGGCTATATATTTGATTTAATTTCCTGCGTAATGCAAAGGAGTACCAATTAAATAACTACACAATGTTCATTTTCTCGTGTTTTACTGGTTTGTGGTGGGCTGGCCGCTTATATTACGTTCGCGTCGTATCGCTCTCAAAAATGGTGTGTTCTTTGTTCATCTGTTTCTATTCAATTTGTGAACTCAATTTTTCTCTATATAGAAAGGTGCTTAGTCCTTTCAATTAATCACTACATTATTAATAGCGAAGTAGCTATGTATGATCTCAAATACTGATAGTTACGTACGTTTGTTAACGTACCATAGCGCGCAAATTTTAATCAATTACATAAATACTAAATTTTCAGGCTTTATTTTGTTTAAATATTTTTAAATTGATGTTTAATTATTTAATTATTTAATAATTGCTTTGATAAATAACACTTGCATCGGACGGTAATGTTGGAATCGTTGGACGAAAATTAAAAATAATAATCATATTTCTGATAAACAAAAACGCGACGTTAACTCGACAAAAATTAACTACGTATGCAATTCTTGATAAATTATTATCTTAACCACGAAATTTTCGCGAGCAATCAGTGTTGGATATTGGTTAACAAAACACCGTCCAATGTTTCAACTGTTCTTTTTTTCGCGAGTTCAATAAACTTGCCATTTATGTCTTCGCTACTTGCTCCGACTTCCCGCAATTCGCTAGTTAAATTTTCGCGAGTTAAACAAACAATAGTGTCCGTTTCAAAACGTACCCCCTATTTGTTATCACAAATATATTGATTTATTGTGTTTTATTACTTTGATTGTTGACACGTTATTTATTACCGTCAATGGTGCGGCATGTTGTTTTAACTAGTAGCCAGCGCAAGTTGGCAGTATGTCTCACGCAAAAGTAAAATCATACGATTTATTCCATGAAAACAACATAATCAAATATTTTTTCCAGGTTAACCTTTCCGAAAATATACCGGTTAACTGGTCGTTTCGGTAGGTTAACCGGTTAATCGGTTAACCTCTTGCATCCCTACTATATACACCATTATTTAATATTATGGTTACTGATCACAATCACAGTCATACACAGTTCATCACAAGGATCTCGACAATTCTCTTCAACCGTGTGACCTGAACTGCTGGCTGAGGTGGAGCAACAGTGTCAATCACAGGGCCAAAGAACTTGGCACACTCAGCCAACACGGCTCCAGTCTCGATTTCCTTGTCTCGGTACTGCTGCCACAACTCATGTAGTCTTGCATCCCGTTTCAGGACAGATGGTCAACTCTTTGTGTGGATTTCCCCTCTCTCAGATGGCCTAACGTACAGTGCACGTCTTTGGCATCCCTTCTGAGGACTGGTACTAGCCGGTAGAAGGTGAGACTATGATGTCCTGTCATGTGTTGAGGCGGCCGGTGCCAACCTAAAAAAAAATATTTTTGTTTAATAAATTATATTTAAATGCTGAATTAGAAACATTATAATTACTTAGAGTCCATTAAATTACAGGTAAATAGCTTGATTCGTAATAGCAAAACTCTGTATTGCCAGAATAAAGAATACAATTTTATTTTTAGTCAGTTAACACAAAACAGTAAACGTTAGTGATGCATTGCTATTGACAAACGGAGTAATATATACAAGTTTGAGTGCTGCTACATTATGTTCATGACCACTGACCAAACTTATTCTTCTGACGATTATATTTATAGTGACTGGTGAAATTTTGTAACAGACACAATGTATTTGACAGAAGCAGTCGTGTCTTTTTTGGTTTCTTACCTTCAACATCGTTGTTGTTCTGATGGTGATACCAAACATGGACCAGGAGGAGGATCAAAGCTCGGATGGTTCATCCACTCTCTCCATGTAACTGACCAGACTGCAAAGTTGATCTGTGTTGGCTCTTTGAGATAGTTCCTCAAACGCCTGCTCAATATGGTTGGCTGGAAGGTAGGGCAGCTTCATGATCTGTCTGAGGTAGTGGTATATTGTAGCCCGCTTCATGTATGTGGTCCTTAGGCCGAGATCTCTTATCTTCTTCCAAACCGCCTGCCGGAAGTGGAACCAGCACCCCTTGATGGTATAGTTCCGGAAACACTCATCGTTCGGCTAACCACGTAGCTAAAATATAAATCATAAGTATCATTTAAATTAATATTAAAGAAATTTTATAAATTTCAGTATCTATTATTGATTATAAAATGATACTCACATTGAAAATTTGATAAATGGAAGCATAAGTTGTTTTTACTGGGATTTACCTTTTGTATTCGGACTGCCAGTTTGAAATTCTTTTATTTCAAGCAGAATATTTTTATCCATAATGTATTTATCTTATTGTTTAGATAATACCTTTTCTATAGTCAATGCATTTTGATGGCAGAAAGCAGTGAAGACCATGATATGTAAACAATTAAGCTATGATTAAAGCGAGATTATACGATTTTGTCAAATATTAATGAATTTATATAAAATGTGTAAATAACATATTATATATATATTTCAATATAAAATAAAATAAAAGTTCAGAAGAACATGCGTCGAAAAATGCGAAATAAGCCAGAATTTGATTCTGAAATCGAAAAACAGCTGTACAAGTCGAATTCACCAGCATGTATATCATACATGTGTGATGTGAATCTAAACTTAGTTTAACTGTTCATTTTAAATTCCTGCAAAGAAATATATACATACGACACACAAACACTAACTGTGGTCCTAATAAAAAGACGAATGCTTCGGTTATTGTAGGAAATATGTTCGTCACATCGACTTCGGGGCGCTAATTTGTCTTTGCTGCATTTTATGAAATTCGTCTTTAATGTATAATTTTTCTGGCCTATTTTGTGTTATTGTAACATATTTTATCAATATATTACAATTTAAAACATATAAAAAAATCGTATAATCTCGCTTTAAGTTATTACCTTGCTCCAATAATGAAGTTCTCGACATTGACAGATACGAGGGCATCTCTAACTGCGGTGAAAACCTTCACGTAGTCCTCGGTGCGCCTCCTGGACATTAGGATGAACACCATTGGCAGTTGCTTCTCCACACTGTCGTTACAAACAAACCCATGAAAGGACTCCAACTGGCCAGACGCGAATGGATCCCCCAGAACACTGAACGTCTCATCCAGCAACACCTCTTACATGATGACAGGAGCTCTAGTTGTTTGGGTGTGGCGAACACCATGTGGCGAACGGTATCACAGTAGACATCTGCCACAAGAAATTCAATGCACTTTAGAAAGGTCCATGTCAATCTAAAAGTTCGAGTCACTTGGAGGTTTGGCTCGAATTCTCTCACAGGCGCGATTTGCCTGCCTGGCCAAACTGTTCCCAACTGGAACGAACAGTGGTTCGAGTCATTACCCGCTTCTCAACTCCCTATATAGTCAGACTATTGTAGGGTTGATCACAGGCTTAACCTGAACACTGATCCTCACTTTATTTAGCAATGCTGTTTCTGGTTGATGGGAATGTTTGCTGGGGACCACTAGCAAACACATTTCCTTTTTGAATAACTGACGCATAACACCTACACTTGGCACTTGTCACAGAACATGACCAAAACACTGATTCTTTGTGTCTTTTCTGGAAGTATCTAAACCCATCACTTCCCACTAACAAGGGTTTTCCTTTCTTTGTCCCTTCTTCGCATACTTTAAAACACAACCTCTGTCTCTTCTAACACAGTAGTCAACAATGGTTCCGGCTGGATGTTGTCTTCTTCTGTTTCTAGTTCTTCATTTATAGTGCCATCAACGTTGAAAGGGAACTACCAGTGGGTCAATCTCAGTTGCATTCAGTGTCGTCCATCTCAGTGTCTTCATTTGTGTCGTTAGTTGAGTCAGAGTACATCTCAGTGTGATCGTTCGTGTAGTTGTTAGTTAATTCAGAATCCAACTCTGTAGCATGGTTGTTAGTTGAGACAGGGTCCATCTCAGTAGCATCACTAGTGGTGTTATTGGATAACAGAGCCGTCTGTACGACGAACGTTGTGCCATAGTCGTCGTTGGGATTTCTTCTCTTACACTGCACACATGTAAAACGGATGTCTGCTCTATTCCGTATAGCCGTGAAATATTCATCTCTGGTTATGCCTGTAATTTTAAGGTATTAAAGATATACATGTACTGCCTATTCTGTATTATTTTAGAATGACGCGTACATAGAGAAGTGCTCTTCTGGCAGCCTCCAAAGAGTTCACAATAAGAAAACAAAAGACAGAAAGCAATACCATGGAAAGTGACATGGAAAGCGAGAGTGCGATTATAAAGGAATTCGATTCCTCAACCCAAACTAGCGTAAACACTATGTCTGCTAGGGTAAGTGTGGTGACCTTAAATTTAGACCGAAAACTAGGTGACTTTAATTGTGTTTGCGTCAAAATAGAGACTGATGAATGTGCCCAATCAGAACAGGTTCTATGGGAAGAGAGACAATCAGATTGCAACAAACAAGATGGCTTCAATGTAGTACATGAACAAACAGGATGCTTTCAGATTGATCAAGATTACACCAAACAAGATGACTTCACCTCTGAATGTGTTAAATCAGAACAGACAGAATATGAAATTATGCAACAAGATGTCGACAATTCTGTATGTGTGAACAGAAACACGATTGCCAATTCAAATGCATATACAGCACAAGATGAGCTCCATTTTGTATGTGGGCCAACAAAACAGTTTTTAAATCCAAATACAGACCAGAGGTATATAACAACGAATGACCTCAATTATGTATGTGGTACAACTAAGCAGTATGTAAATACAGATATGGACAATGGAAATAGAACAGAAAATGATCCCAATGCTTTATGTGATTATTCAAACGCAATCGAGGATCAAGCTCAAGTGGCCTACCTTAATTCTGTATTTCTGACAAGGGAAGAGATTGAGTTTTCAAATGTTGACCAATATTGTGCTAGATCAACTGTAGGTGGAGAGACAATACAAAAGGACCTTTACTCAAACCTTGATGTTCATAGACATTCAAACTCCGAAAAAGATGACTCAGGTATTTTTATTTTTAGCTCACTTGAGCACAATGTGCTCATAGTAAGCTTTTGTGATCGCCTTTTGTCTGTCGTGCGTCCTCGACTGTTGGCTCACAGGGCTAGCACTGACATTCACCATGTGAGCCATTTGCAAAAGTAATGAGAATGTTGAACATTGCCTTTGGTACACATTAGAGGTCACATTTATTCTGCAATCTTCATGAAACATGGTCAGGAGATTTTTTCCCAATGATATTTTGGACAAGTACAAAAATGGCTCCGGTTGGTTGAAAAACATGGCCACCAGGGGGCGCAACTTTTTTCCTAAGTTATTTGGCTATAGTGAAACCTTGTAAACACTAGAAGTCACATGTATTGTCCAACCTTCACGAAACTTGGTCATAAAATTTGTTTTTATGATCTTGGATGAGTTTGAAAATGGTTCTGGTATGTTGAAATACATGGCAGCCAGGGGTCGGGGCATTTTTCCTTTTATGGCTATAATAAAACCCTGTAAACACTCTAGAAGTCACATTAATTGTCCAACATTCATGAAACTTGGTCAGAACATTTGTTCCAATGATATGCTGTTTGCAAATAGCCATTTTCCCTTTGCTTCTGAGAGAGAAAGGGTTAAAAGATTGGAAAAAGCCCTGTGGTTGAGTGTGAAACTGTTGTACCTGTTGAACATTTTTATATTAGATACAGTTGTTTCACAATTAAACCTTTTGTGAAGACTGGACAATCTGATCCAAGATGACAGTTCACACACATACATTGTTTCTTCATTTCTTATGTCTTTCTGTTATGATGCATTTGGCAGGGAGGACTCACCAGTAGTTTATTATCATTTAAATTTTGAATCTTCAGATGATGACTTTGTAGAGATATTCTTGGAAAGAGACAAAAGGAAAAGTGAGAGCTGTCATTCAACTCTTGCGAAACCAAAGAGATTTTTATGTGAAGATTCATCCAGTGGCGTGGTCCAGCCAATGAGTCTTTCAGCAAGAGGTAGTGTAGATTGATTTATCTTGTTTTTAGATTCAATATTTCTGGGGGGGGGGGGTACGTGTAACTCAAACTCATGAATAATGAATATAAAAAGTCACAAAAAATATTGTTTTGGCTAAAACAAGGGTGTCGAAAAACTAATGTAGTATTTACTGTAGTTTAATATTAATGATATGTTTGCAGATAGTGAAGAGAATGCTTCGTCAAGGACTGCCCCCCTATCTCTGAAACCAGTTAAGATGAAATTTAACGAAAAGGGTGACAGAGTGAAGAAAGTTAAGGTACATATAAGTTAGCGGTATTTTTTTTCCTTCTTTATCGCAACCACAGAAAGGAAGGTATTAAGCATTGCGTTGTTCCATACGTATGTGTGTCCGTCATTCATGAAGCTTGTGTTTCCAGTCTATCTTTTACTACTGGTTGGATCTTGCTCAATTGTTCACAGTTGAAGGACATTCATGTGTGATGATCATAAGGTAAGAAAGATTTGCTGCAACCAGTTTTCCCCGCATTATGGCTGTTTGGCAGAATTTGCTCAAACTTTCACTACTGGATTAACCTTAATGTGTAGACGATGGTAAAGAATTTTAAAAAATGCAAAAAACGCGTTGATCAGTATTTGCGGAATAAATGTCTGATGTCTGTTTTATATGCTTGGGAGTGATGGTGGCACATAGGTTCGCTGATGGTAAAGAATAAAAAAATGTGGTGACCAGTATTTGCGGAATTAATGCCCTGTGTCTGTTATTTTTTATGCTCACACTTTATGAGGGGAATATTGGGGGGGGGGGGAGCCATATAGATTCCTCAAGGACGTCCCTAGCATATGAACTTGTGCAAATCCATATTTTGGTTTGGATATTTTTGACAGAACATTGAGTTACTACTCCTTTTTTCCCCCATTACTAAACAATTATTGCTGATAGAGAGCTGATACTGAACATACATATTTACATATTACCTATTGCAGAGAATGAAGAAAGCCAAGATCCCAGAAAAAGACAAGACTGAGTACAGTCTTCAAGAGAGGAACCTGGCTAGCTGTATGAACCTTGCACCTCGAGATAATGACCAGTTTCTCTGTAAGCTCTAGAACTAAATATCCATTAACATGCACTAGAAAGTCTTACTAAAGACCAACAAACATAATAATCAATTTTAATCATGCTTCGCTTCCTGAGAACTTTTAGTTAGTTTAAACCTATTTATTTTAGCTCTATTGCATCAAAAGCCTAAGGCTTATTTGAAACGCTGTCGAGTCTGTTTCCTGAGACTAGTACCTTGTCTCTTTGAGAGAGATCTAAAGAACGCTCCCACGTTGGAGATCAAACCCATGAACTCCCGGTCGCTAGGCGGACACTATGTCCACTACGCCATGGCGACCTTTACAAAATGAGCTATTGTGGTTAGTCTTAAATCAGGTGTCATGTGTTGTTCATTGTCAACATTTGGCTTGTTACCACTCTACAGGAAAAAGTTAAATCAATATTGATAAAACTTTGTCAGTATATTTATATTGAAACCATGGTAGAACCTTGGTCAAGCAGGTTAAAAACTAGGCTTATTGGTTGAATCCTAGAAAATATGTCTTTCTACTCTAGAAGGCACATGTATGAATCAATCTTGATGAAGCTTGGTGAAAATGCTAAACTTTGCAATATTTGAAGTCAAAATGGGTTAAGCTGAGTGAAAACTAGGTCACCAGGTCAAATTTTGAAAATCTTCTAACATTTAAAGCCTTGTTTAAGATTCAATCCTGATTAAACTTGGTCAGATTGTTTATATATAACAATATCTAAGCCAAATGGAACTACGGATGAAGTAGATTTAGAACTAGGTCACTGGGTCAATTTCAGGAAAAACCTTGTAACCATATGTGTCTTGTTCTGTGAAAGCTGGTCATAATGCATGTGCGTAAAGTGTCGTCCCAGATTAGCCTGTGCAGTCCACACAGGCTAATCAGGGACGACACTTTCCGCCTAAACTTGATTTCGGTAAGGAGGGACTTTCTTGAAACTAAAAATACAATAAAAGCGGAAAGTGTCGTCCCTGATTAGCCTGTGCGGACTGCACAGGCTAATCTGGGACGACACTTTATGCACATGGATTAAGCCCAGTTTTGTCAGAACATGACTCATATGAGAAGCCGCTTTAATAGTCAATCTTGAAGAACCATGGTCAGAATGCTCATCTTGACAGTAGCTAGTTAGAATTGCAGTCAGATAAAGTCAAAAATTATGTCCCCGTCAAATCTGAGAAAAATAGAAATAACACTTCAAATGCCTCATTTGTGGCTTTTTTGGATTAAACTTGTAAATGTTTTTCTTGACCATATCTAGGCCTAAAGTAAAACTATGTCACAGGAAGAAACAAACTAAGTAACTACCGGAAGGTCAAATGATTGACCTATTTTAACAAATGTACCTTGATCTCAGGTGAGTACTTTATAGTATTCATGGCTCCCTCGTTATGCTTCTGGGTTCAGATGAGGTTATATTTACATTTCTGTCAGATTATGTGTTACACATAACTTAGAAAGAAAAAAGAACCGTTGATGAAACCATATGAGTCGTATTATGTGAACTGAGGAATCTGGGAATAATAATAATATATGGCGTTATGACACAAAGGCTGTCTTTCAGATATGTTTCTTACTTAGCAGTTTGATAATATTCATAATGCATAATACATATTAGTGTTTTCTTTTAATCCAATGTTCAAGTGCCTGACATTAGTCTTTTACTTTGTTTGGTCATTGCCTTGTGTTGATTTTGCTCTCTTAGACTGTGGAGAATGCAACACGGAGTTTGAAGGGGACTGCCCTATCCATGGACCCTATGACTACATACAGGACAAAGAGGTGAAGCTGTGTTCATTTTTAGCCGGATTTTTTTCGAAAAAATCTCGGCTTATAGATTGATGTTGTCGGGCGGGCGGGGGGGCAGGGGGGCGGGCGGGCGGCGTGCTCGAAAATGTTAAAGTTCTTATTTCATGGTATAACTTTGGTATGCTTGGACCTAGAGTCTTCAAACTTGACATGAAGGTTGGCCAGGATTAACAGATGACCACTGGTCATTTCAAGGTCATTCATTTGAAGGTCAAGGTCACTGTGACCTTCAATATAAAAAATGTTAAAGTTGTTATAACTTTGGTATGCTTGGACCTAGAGTCTTGAAACTTGACATGAAGGTTGGCCATAACTAGTTAGTAACCACTGGTCATTTCAAGGTCATTCATTTGAAGGTCAAGGTCACTGTGACCTTGAATGTAAAAATGTTAAAGTTCTTATTTCATGGTATAACTTTGGTATGCTTGGACCTAGAGTCTTCAAACTTGACATGAAGGTTGGCCAGGATTAACAGATGACCACTGGTCATTTCAAGGTCATTCATTTGAAGGTGAAGGTCACTGTGACCTTCAATATAAAAATGTTAAAGTTGTTATAACTTTGGTATGCTTGGACCTAGAGTCTTGAAACTTGACATGAAGGTTGGCCAGAACTAGTAAGTAACCACTGGACATTTCAAGGTCATTCATTTGAAGGTCAAGGTCACTGTGACCTTGAATGTAAAAATGTTAAAGTTGTTATAACTTTGGTATGCTTGGACCTAGAGTCTTGAAACTTGACATGAAGGTTGGCCAGAACTAGTAAGTAACCACTGGACATTTCAAGGTCATTCATTTGAAGGTCAAGGTCACTGTGACCTTGAATGTAAAAATGTTAAAGTTCTTATTTCATGTTATAACTTTGGTATGCTTGTACCTAGAGTCTTCAAACTTGAAATAAAGATTGGCCAGTACTAGAAGATGACCACTGGTCATTTCAATGTCATTCATTTGAAGGTCAAGGTCACTGTGACCTTAAATGTTAAAATGTTAAAATTGTTATAACTTTGGTATGCTTGGACATAGAGTCTTCAAACTTGACATGAAGGTTTGCAAGCACACTTAGATGACCACTGGTCATTTCAAGGTCATTCATTCTAAGGTCAAGGTCACTGTGACCTTGAATGTAAAAATGTTAAAGTTCATATAACTTTGGTAGGTAAAAATGTTAAAGTTCTTATTCCATGTTATAACTTTGGTATGCTTGTACCTAGAGTCTTCAAACTTGACATAAAGGTTGGCCAGTACTAGAAGATCACCACTGCTCATTTCAATGTCATTCATTTGAAGGTCAAGGTCACTGTGACCTTCAATGTTAAAATGTTAAAATTGTTATAACTTTGGTATGCTTGGACCTAGAATCTCAAACTTGACGTAAAGGTTTGCAAGCACACTTAGATGACCACTGGTCATTTCAAGGTCATTCATTTCAATGTCATTCATTTGAAGGTCAAGGTCACTGTGAACTTAAATGTTAAAATGTTAAAATTGTTGTAACTTTGGTATGCTTGGACCTAGAATCTCAAACATTTCATTTTGACCTTTGAACAATATTTCAGTAATTTAAGTATTGCATTGACAAAAACACGAAAGGTACTTTCCTGTCATTTAAATAAAAAATCCGGCTTCAATGCGGTCATCTCCGACCGCGGAACTCTTGTAAAAGCATAAACTACATGTGGTAGAGAAAATAAGGGAAAAACAAACTTATTAGTTTAGGCTTATGAGACTGTTATTTGAGATTTGTATTGCTGGTTATGATTTTAAGAACTTTTCATTGTTTTAATGTATGTCAATATATTTAAGATATGCCTTAAATATGCCCTTAAAGGGCTTAAAATATCATATCTGGTATAATACATTACTTGAAAAAAGTTGTTTAGTTTTCATATAACAGTATATTCGGCAATAAATTTTACTGGGTACAGGTACGAGGTAACTACATTTATACTATAAGTAATGCCAGTAGATTAATCATCATTGTCACGTGGTAAACCCAGGAATGCAAGTCGTGCATGCAAAGTGATTTGTTTATATTTTATAAATAAAAATATCAATCTACTTGCGTTATTTATAGTGTGTATATTGCTATGTCACCTATTTTCTCGAGGTACTTTCTATTTCACATCACGAAATTTTATTACCAAATGAACTGAAAATATTAACTTTTTTCAAGTTATGTAATATACCAGTCATGATATTTTAATCAATATAAACTAATAATTGTAAAAAAAATATGCTATTTTAGAACTTTTTTTTTTTCGTCATTCATGGTTGACTGTCCCTTTAATATTCTAATACAAAAATGTTTTTCCAGTACATTCTCATATACCTTAATATTAACTGCAGGTGCCAGAAGGTGACCCAATTAAAGCTGACCATACGGTGCCAGATTGCCTTGAAATCAAAACGTCCAAAATAGCTGGAGCTGGTCTTGGAGTATTTTCCAAGGAGGGACTGGAATCCAGGGTCATGTTTGGACCGTATGGGGGCGATATCGTTGCTGACAACCAGAAGTCAGGATATTCCTGGCAGGTAAAGGAGAGGTTATGCTTAGCTTGATGCATAGATACCTTTTTTAGCTTGAAATGCAGGGGTTATTTCATTAAGTCTAAAAGTCTTGACAATAAAGAGCTGCATTTTCAACAAATTCATTAGCTATCTAGCAGTCTATAAAGGGGATTTTTTGTGTATTATGCCACCACATTGTGGGAGGCATTTAACATGGTACTTGTCAGTCTGTCCCTCAGCATGTCTGTTCACCAGGAAGCTTGTAATTTCAACTTTTAACTACTGGGCGGATCTCGTGCAAATTGTTTAATGACTAACTTGTAGATGATACTGAAAAAAGGTATTGGGACTAACAGGAGTATGGACAGGATTAAGGCCCTTTGTCTGTTTTATAAGTCCTTACACATGTGTCTTCTCTGTAACTATTTGGTGAATCTTCCTCAAACTTTCAAAGATGAATGACCTAAATGCATAGATGATTGCAACGAAATGAACTTTGGCTGCAGCGAGTTTTGGCAGAATTATGGCATTTGTCTGTTTTACACATCTTTAATTGCTGGGTTGATCTAGTTCAAGTTTTCACAGTTGAGGTATCTTTATTTTCTGGAGATAATTGTCATGAGATATACTTTTTCTGTGACAATGTTTTGGCAGAGTTAGGGCCCTTTGTCTGGTTTACCACTGTAGAATATATAGTTCCAAACTTAAGTCTTCAATGCCTCGTAGTGCTTGGCAGATTTTGCTCAGACTTTGAGAGCTGATTGTCCTTAGTGTGTAGATTATTGTTAAGAGAGTAATTTCAACTGCAACAGTTTTGGCTCAATTATGGCATATTTTCTATTTGTCTGTTGTAGAAATAATATTGATTTGTCCGTGTCCAAACATGTTGTTTTGCCATTAATATCTGTGACGCATTTCAAGTTGATTTAACTATTTTGTGTTCTATATAATCATGCTGGCATGAATAGATTTTACACATCTTGTGAAATTGATTCATTCATTATAATCCCCCCCCCCCCCCCCCTATAGGCTTAGGGATATTGTTTTGGCGTTGTCCGTCCGTCTGTCTGTCCGACTTTCCCTCCGTCCGTCCGGCACTTTTGTGTCCAGAGCCATATCTTGGAAGTGCTTTGGCGGATTTCATTGAAACTTGGTATGAGTATATATATGGATAAGAGGATGATGCATGCCAAATGGCATTGTACACCATTTTTTAATAACAGAGTTATGGCCCTTTGTATCTTAAAAAAATGCTTTTTTAGCAGTGTCAAATATAACACTTTTGTATCAAGAAGCATATTGGCGGGGGATATCAATTTAACGAATTTGCTTGTTTAAAATTAGTGTGCAATTCAAGGATGTGAATTACTATACTATTTTACATGAATGAAACTTAAAAATGAAGAACAAATTACTAAGTCTGTTTGTGCTGATGAAAATAGTGTATGATAACTGCCACTATTAAGTTTAGAATTGCATTGTTTGGCATTCTAGTCTAAAAATGGAATTTGCTCTTAAAAACTTGGTGTATAAGGTATCATGTTTTCTTGTGTATCCATCTTGTTTAGTTGTTGTTTTTGATGGTAAGATTCTATGCAATTCAGACCTTAACGGAAGGCAAACCAAGCCATTTTGTGGATGCCCAGAACAAGGCCACCTCTAACTGGATGAGATACGTGAACTGTGCAATGACAGAGGCAGATCAGAACCTTGTGGCGTTTCAGTACAAAGGAGGCATCTATTACTGCACATTGAAGCCATTTTCACCAGGTATACAGGCATGAAGTATGACTAAAGATATGTGATATTCAATGAAGTTTTGTCTGATTAGAGCAGTCTCACCTTGGCAATACGGGTTCAATTCCCTGAACCAGCGAATATGAGTTTGCTTGCATGTTCCCATACAGGAAAGGTGTGGTTTTCTCCGGGTTCTCTTGAGTTTCCCCACAGCTCAAGGCATCACCAATATTAAATACTTTGGGTATTAGATAAATAGTTGGACATTGGAGCTGTAATTCAAACTTCTCAAGTCTGAAATTTGTCTGAGATTCACTCCAGGACCTTGCATACAGCAGCCTCAGACCTTTTAAACGTCAAGATATGAGCACGTTTTTTTCTGTCCTTCACACTTTTGGTTCCATCGCGTATAAGTTTTTGAATGTTAAAATATATTTCCTATTATGAGCTATGTTTAACAAAATGTGTTTGGCTAACAAAGAATATTACATGCCCTAATTTGTAAGATAATAAATATTTGTTGTCTAGGTTTTTATGACAACAAAAGAAGGTTTGCATCAAAAAAAGTATTGAAAGTAGAAAATGTAAATTCTTTTGAAAACATCCCTGTTTTCAGTGTGCCTTCCAGTGTTACATCGCTAGTTTATGTGGATATAAAATCACATATTTTTTCAAAACTTCTTCAAATGTTTTCTTCCTCTTTCTAAAACTGTAAGTAATTGATGTGAGCTTTGAATTGCTGTAGAAATTTATCAAATCAATGCATGTTTATTTTTCAACAAAAGTTGGAAACAAAGAGATGTAACAAAAAATGTCTGGCCAGAAAAAAAAACGTGCTCACATACACAACAATGCTTTTGACTATGTCTTGTTGGATATGAGGCTATTTAATTTGTGAACAAATAAACAAATAATTGGGCTGTGCTCTGTGAAAACGGGGTTTAATGCATGTGTGTAAAGTGTCGTCCCAGACGAAATTTTCCGCTTTAAGATATTTTTCATTTTAAAGTAGTATGCTGTTAGCAAAAATCCAGTTTAGGCGGAAAGTGTCGTCCCTGATAAGCCTGTGCAAACTGCACAGGCTAATCTGGTACATCACTTTACGCACATGCATTACACCTTTTTACAGATTGAGGCTAAATTGTTTGTTTTTACACCTTGCCTTTCTAGGCTACCATTCCATTTAAAACATAAAAAAATTACAAATAGCAATAAAACATAAATAACTATAAAAAAATGCTTGACTTAAAACCTGTTCTTCAATTACTAATAATTTAATGTAATAAAATTAAAGCACATGTTCGTTTCCAGAAAGAAATGTGTGGTATAATTCACATTTGTGACAATGTCTAGTTAAGGTATGGATTGTTTCTATGACATTAAAAAAAAAACTTGTTCATATTTCTGTTGCTACAGGAGAGGAACTATTGGTCTGGTACAGAGATGAATTCGCCAGAAAACTTGGCCTCATCAGAGACAGAAACATATGCAGTTATTATTGTGAGGAGTGTGATTTTGCGTGTAAACAAAGTGGTCATTTGAAGAGACACATGAGGATACATACAGGAGAAAGACCGTACAAGTGTGAGGAGTGTGATTTTGCGTGTAAACAAAGTGGTCATTTGAAGATACACATGAGGATACATACAGGAGAAAGACCCTACACTTGTAAGATGTGTGATTATGCATGTAAAGAGAGTATTTCATTGAAGACACACATGATGATACATACAGGAGAGAGACCGTTCAAGTGTGAGGTGTGTGATTATGCTTGTCACCAGAGTGATACCTTGAAGACACACATGATGATACATACAGGAGAAAAACCATACAAGTGTGAGGAGTGTGATTTTGCGTGTAAACAAAGTGGTGATTTGAAGAGACACATGAGGATACGTACAGAAGAAAGACCGTACAAGTGTGAGGAGTGTGATTATGCATGTAACGATAGTGGTAACTTAAAGAAACACATGAGGATACATACAGGAGTAAGACCGTACAAGTGTGAGGAGTGTGATTTTGCGTGTAACGATAGTGGTAACTTGAAGACACACATGAGGATACATACAGGAGAAAAACCGTACAAGTGTGAGGTGTGTGATTTTGCGTGTAAACAAAGTGGTCATTTGAAGATACACATGAGGATACATACATTAGAGAGACCGTACAAGTGTGAGGTGTGTGATTTTGCATGTAAACAAAGTGGTGATTTGAAGAGACACATGAGGATACATACAGAAGAAAGACCGTACAAGTGTAAGGAGTGTGATTATGCATGTAACGATAGTGGTAACTTGAAGAAACACATGAGGATACATACAGGAGTAAGACCGTACAAGTGTGAGGAGTGTGATTTTGCGTGTAACGATAGTGGTAACTTGAAGACACACATGAGGATACATACAGGAGGAAGACCGTACAAGTGTGAGGTGTGTGATTTTGCGTGTAAACAAAGTGGTCATTTGAAGAGACACATGAGGATACATACATTAGAGAGACCGTACAAGTGTGGGGTGTGTGATTTTGCGTGTAAACAAAGTGATCATTTGAAGAGACACATGATGATACATACAGGAGAAAGACCGTACAAGTGTGAGGAGTGTGATTATGCATGTCACAATAGTGGTAACTTGAAGAAACACATGAGGATACATACAGGAGAAAGACCGTACAAGTGTGAGGTGTGTGATTTTGCGTGTAAACAAAGTGGTGATTTGAAGACACACATGATGATACATACAGGAGAAAAACCGTACAAGTGTGAGGTGTGTGATTTTGCGTGTAAACAAAGTGGTGATTTGAAGAGACACATGAGGATACATACAGAAGAAAGACCGTACAAGTGTGAGGAGTGTGATTATGCATGTCACAATAGTGGTAACTTGAAGAAACACATGAGGATACATACAGGAAAAAGACCGTACAAGTGTGAGGTGTGTGATTTTGCGTGTAAACAAAGTGGTGATTTGAAGAGACACATGATGATACATACAGGAGAAAGACCGTACAAGTGTGAGGAGTGTGATTATGCTTGTAAAGAAAGTGGTGTTTTGAAGATACACATGATGAGGATACATACATTAGAGAGACCATACAAGTGTGGGGTGTGTGATTTTGCGTGTCAACAAAGTAGGTCATTGAAGACACACATGATGATACATACAGGCGAGAGACCGTACAAGTGTGGGGTGTGTAATTTTGCGTGTCAACAAAGTAGGTCATTGAAGACACACATGATGATACATACAGGCGAGAGACCGTACAAGTGTGAGGAGTGTGATTATGCATGTAAACAAAGTGGTAATTTGAAGATACACATGATGAGGATACATACATTAGAGAGACCATACAAGTGTGGGGTGTGTGATTTTGCGTGTCAACAAAGTAGGTCATTGAAGACACACATGAGGATACATACAGGCGAGAGACCGTACAAGTGTGAGGAGTGTGATTATGCATGTAAGCAAAGTGGTAATTTGAAGACACACATGATGAGGATACATACATTAGAGAGACCATACAAGTGTGGGGTGTGTGATTTTGTGTGTCAACAAAGTAGGTCATTGAAGACACACATGATGATACATACAGGAGAGAGACCGTACAAGTGTTAGGTGTGTGGTTATGCATGTATCCAGAGTGATTGCATGAAGAAACACACAAAGAAACATATTTGGTTGTACCATAGTGACCATAGTGATAATTTGAAGAAACGCATGAGGATACATACAGGAGGTGTGTGGCTATCCATGTATCTTTGGGAGGAAGATGTTTAAAAGTTTTATGCGTGTGGTTATCCATGTATCTTAGGGAGGAAGACTTTAAATTGTGTTAGGTGTGTGGTTATCCATGTATCCATGGGAGGAACACTTACAAAAGTGTTAGTTGTGTGGTTATCCATGGAATTAAGACTCTAAAGGTTGTTAGGTGTGTGGTTATCCATGTCCCTTGAAAACTTGAAGAGCACACGAGGATAAACAAGAATATAAGAGAAGCAAGAGCTTAATCATTAACATATAACAAAATCTCTGAAACCAGTTGAAACCAAGTGACGTACGTTATTTTACATGACTTTATGACACAATAAATCATTGCTTTGTTAGAGCTGCATTCAATTTAAATTTGTATTTACTTGTCCATTGGTTTTTACAATTTAATATGAACATTGACTGATGCGCACACATCTCCTTACCTGCTTTGCCCATCTTCAATTTTAAAATCTCCGTCGCATAATTCACTATACACTTCACTTTGGAAAAATGGCGTACTGTTGTTCATATATCACATGAGTTTCATTATGAAGGCAATTAAGATGTTATCAATAAGGTCGCGCACGGTGGAAAACAGGGCGGCGGCCTTTGAAAAGGGCAGTGTGGCGCTGATTTGCTTTGAAAGGGGCAGCGAGGCGCTTCAAAAAAGCGGCGTGGCGCCGCGCCATGCTAAAACGGCCTGGATAAAACACTATTCATACAATGTAATTTGCATTTAAAGAGATACTTTTTATTCCCCCGGTAGGGTGGCATATAGCAGTTGAACTGTCCGTCAGTCAGTATGTCAGTCAGTATGTCAGTCTGTCCGTCCGTCCGAAAAAACTTTAACATTGGCCATAACTTTTTCACTATTGAAGATAGCAACTTGATATTTGGCATGCATGTGTATCTCATGGAGCTGAGCATTTTGAGTGGTGAAAGGTGAAGGTCAAGGACATCCTTCAAGGTCAAATGTCAAATATATGGTGTCTGTCAATCCGAAAACTTTTACCTTGGCCATAACTTTTTCAATATTGAAGATAGCAACTTGATATTTGGCATGCATGTGCATCTCATGGAGCTGCACATTTTGAGTGGTGAAAGGTGAAGGTGAAGGTCATCCTTCAAGGTCAAATGTCTAATATATGGCGTCTGTCTGTCCGTCCAAAAACTTTAACATTGGCCATAACTTTTTCACTATTGAAGATAGCAACTTGATAATTGGCATGCATGTGTATCTCATGGAGCTGAACATTTTGAGTGGGGAAAGGTGAAGGTCAAGGTCATCCTTCAAAGTCTAATGTCAAATATATGGCGTCTGTCTGTCCGAAAACTTTAACATTGGCCATCACTTTTTCAATATTGAATATAGCAACTTGATATTTGGCATGCATGTGTATCTCATGAAGCTGCACATTTTGAGTGGTGGAAGTTCAAGGTCAAGGTCATCCTTCAAGGTCAAAGGTCAAACAAAATATTCAAAGCAGCATTCTCATGAAGCGGCACATTTTGAGTGGTGGGGAATTCAAGGTCAAGGTCATCCTTCAAGGTCAAAGGTCAAAAAATAAATAAAAAAATTTCAAAGTGGCGCAATAGGAGGCATTGTGTTTCTGACGAACACATCTCTTGTTTATCTTATTTAGATAAAGAGCTTTTATTATCATTGAGAGCAGATGGCGGAGTACTTAAATTTGGGTTAGTTTAAACTCACTTCCGTTTATAGGGGTTTGCATAACATAAGCATTGCCTTTCAGTAATAGGTGTTTTGTTGAATACTTGAATGTCATTTATGACATGTAGATAATTGCCTTGTTCATTCTTACCTTTTTCGAGGTTTGCTAAATATTTGTTCAAGTTTTTTTTCATTGTGTTCTACGTGTTATACTCACGCTCTTAGGATTATTCCATCAAGATGTTTATGGATAATGTCTTTTTACACTTGCTTTGAATGATTTCACTTTTCATAATGGTTTTGCCAATGGTATTTGTGTTATGTAATTGTCTGTCAAATGTGTCAAGATCATATAGTGTTTTTCTTCTTTTGCATGTTTTTTTTACGTATAAATTTAAATGAGGCGTTTATTCTTGTTTATGTAATATTGTGTAAGTTACCTTTTAAAATCTCCAATAAAGTACTTTGGTTTGCAACCGTGCGTTTTGTCTCGTGTTTTATTTGAGCTCGATAGTGTGCAGGGCTCAACATTAACGGTTGTCCTATTGCCCCTGGCAATGAAATGTTGGGTCCAGGCAAGTTACTTTATAATCTAGTTTGCCTGGGCAAGTGCAAAAAAGACCAAAGCATTTAATTTAAACTTTAATTAGACTTTAATTGCTGTAATCATTTTGTTAAATGTGCAAAAATAAAAAAGGTTTTGTGGTGTATCATTTTGATTTTTATTAAAAAATATGAGGTTAACAGTTAATGTGATATTTCATGTTTGGGCAAATGGCTTTACGTTCAGGGTAAGTAGATTTACTAAGTACATGTACTTGCCCGGCAGGGCAAGTTGGTTTTTAGGTTAATGATAAGCCCTGGTGTGCATATAATACAATGCACATATATAAATACTTATGTTCCGTAGTACTGGTAAACCAGCTAGCCCAGGAAAAAAAGTGTTGAGTTTGTTAACCCTTTGAACGCTGAAACCAGATTTTGAAGGCCTTTGCAAACAGTTTGGATCCAGATGAGACGCCACAGAACGTGGCATCTCATCAGGATCCAAACTGTTCGCTATTCTGATAGTTTTCTTTTGAAAAAAAAATCGAAGATAATGCTAATTAGAAATTTAGCAGACGACATTTTAGCAGACGACATATTTCCCAGCATGCAAAGGGTTAACAAACCATGATATTAATGAAATACTTTTTGAAAACGGCCATAAAACAACTAAACAAAACAACCAACACTGTTTGAGGACCTCATGTGATCTGCTACTTCTCATAAAACAACTAAACAAAACAACAAACACTGTTTGAGGACCTCATGTGATCTGCTACTCCTCATAAAACAACTAAACACAGCAACAAACACTGTTTGAGGACCTCGTGTGATCTGCTACTCCTCATAAAACAACTAAACAAAGCAACAAACACTGTTTGAGGACCTCTTGTGATCTGCTACTCCTCATAAAACAACTAAACAAAGCAACAAACACTGTTTGAGGACCTCTTGTGATCTGCTACTCCTCATAAAACAACTAAACAAAGCAACAAACACTGTTTGAGGACCTCTTGTGATCTGCTACTCCTCACAAAACAACTAAACAAAGCAACAAACACTGTTTGAGGACCTCTTGTGATCTGCTACTCCTCATAAAACAACTAAACAATGCAACAAACACTGTTTGGGGACCTCTTGTGATCTGCTACTCCACATAAAACAACTAAACAATGCAACAAACACTGTTTGAGGACCTCTTGTGATCTGCTACTCCTCATAAAACAACTCAACAAAACAACAAACACTGTTTGAGGACCTCTTGTGATCTGCTACTCCTCATAAAACAACTCAAGAAAACAACACTGTTTGAGGACCTCTTGTGATCTGCTACTCCTCATTCAAATCATTATGATCACCTTGGCATACTAGTTTGCAAAAAGTTACCAAAAGTGTCCATATGCCAAATATGCATGCTACAGCTACCAATCTATTCCACGCAATTTAACAGGCCAGGCAAATTATAGTACAAACTGACCCAGAAGTTTTCAGGGGCCATGACAGCTAGTGTTATTTAACATTTTTTTCCCAACTTATGTGAGTTTCCTAAATAAATAAGGTAGGAGTTCTGGCACACACTCAGGGTCTTACATAATGCAGCCTTATGCGCGGAAGAACCTCATAAACTTGATTTACACACTTTCAACTCATTTTCGGCGAATCACACTTGCATACTGTTTATATGTGTACTTATTATTTTACCTTTAATTGCATGCATGCTGTCATATATATTTAAAGAGACTTTTTAACATGGCTAAAAGACAATTTTAAAAGATACGTCCTGGATTCAAAAACAACTACATGCATTATATTCAAACAAGCAAAATAACACTCCTGTTTGAAACATATGTTAAGAATATTTGTTCTTTTATTGATAAGTCATAAATCAAAATCGGAAATAGCGTTAAAAAAGCATGTGTTATGCGTTATTCTTTACATTTGCATTTATAATGGACAAACAACCATTCAATATCAAAACCTGCGTTTTGTAATGGAAGCACGTTATCTATTCATTTTAGTGGTCCCAGGTTCTAGCTTAAGGGCAGGCACATTTTTTAATTCTATCGTTTTTACTTGTTAGCTCACCTGAGCACAACGTGCTCATGATGAGCTTTTGTGATCGCCTTTTGTCCGTTGTGCAGCGTCAACATTTGCCTTGTTAACTCTCCAGAGGCCACACTTATTGTCAAATATTCATGAAATATCTTGGATGAGTTCGAAAATGGTTAGGTTTGCTTGAAAAACATGGCTGCCAAGGGGCGGGGCATTTTTTCTTATAAGGCTAAATATGGCTATAGTGAAATCTTGTTAACACACTAGAGGCCACATTTATTGTCTCATCTTCATGAAACTTGGTCAGAAGATTCATCCCAATAAATTATTGAACTAGTTCGAAAATGATGCCGGTTGGTTAAAAAACATGACCGCCAGGGCGAGGCATTTTTCCTTATACATGTATTGGGGCCCCGGCTACAATAGACATGGGTCCGCAACTGCACTTATATTGGGACCATGGCTAAAATAGACATGCGTCTGCGATTGCAATTATATTGAAACCACAGCTGCAATAGACATTGGTCTGTGGTTGCAATTATATTTCCCATCGTGAGCTCAATAAGATATTGAAAGCGGCTTCAATAGACATTGAGCCGCGGCAGAAAGTGGAATGGGGAAGCGGCCTTGAACAAGAAACCAACATACATGTCGGAAATCGGCGGATTACTGCTTTCACGGCTATTGAATACGGGAAAAGTTGAACTGTATTTCAATCTCATACAAGTGTTTAAATGGTTTATACAATAGATCAATAACCATAGGACAGAATATACAGCCAAAGCGGCACAAACATAATCCGCGGCTACGCCACGGCCAGATTATTAGTCCGCGGCGGCCGAATCGTGTGTTCACGCGTCGTATCGCCGTGGCACTCGGCATCGATCCGCGCAACGACGCCGAGTCTGTATTAACCTCGCGTACTTTCGCGGAGTAAATCCGCCGCATACGTACGCGGCGGATCGAGTGAAAAGATATCCACCTACATGTACATACATGTATGTGTAGCGTAGATTTAATTACGCGCAGCTGTTTATATTTCGTTCGATTATTATAATTAAATTTGTAATCCGAAACACACTTCCGAATTTTAATGCTAACGCGTCCTTTGGCAAATTCTAGCGTCAAATAAACACTGCTAAAATATCCTATGTTTCATAAAATGCGCGCGAAAATTATGCAGACATGTAGAACGTCGTTTGGAAAGTTTGGGTGTATTTTGTGTTGTATAAATACATGAACATCACGTCAGGCGTAAATCGCGTGTTCAGTGGAAACAAGAAATATCTTTAAAAAAGATATACGGCGTTGATTGTGGTCGATGTTTTTGAACGATCAAAAGTTATCTCTATGAGATAAAAAGTAGCGGATGCCTTTTTTCTGCGCAGTTGTTAGCTACATCATAAGCAAATCAATTACGGGGTGTTGCGCCAGATTTCGTGGCTTATTTTGCTTTATGTGATATTATTACTCAGATATCTATATTTACAGAATAGAAAAACACAAGAAACATCAAAATAAACGAGTGCATATAGGTCAGCCGGCAATACTCGAATCTTATTTAATTGCATAATTATAGTATAGCGAATTATTGTGGACATGCTTAATAAACTGGTCTAAATGGATAAATATTTCTAATTAATTTTATCAAAATTGGTCCTTATCATGCAAATTTTGAAACCATATTAAAAATCGATGATTGACATACCACAATAATATCGCAGAATATCTTTATTTAGTATCTTTCTGATCAAAACAGACTTCAAGTGCACAAAGTTTACGAGACGGCGTTTATATAAAGATTTCTGCAACTGACCGCAAACTGACCTTGATACCTTGCGGATTGGAATGCAATGCATTACAGTCACTACGTTATTGTCAGTAAGACACAATGATCGCAACCCCTTTTGCGAACTCCGGTGATGAACTGTATATAAACTCTGACTTTCACAAAATGACCGCGTATTGACCCGAAACCTCGCGTGTTGAAATGCAATGCAAGTAAGTACTAAATATGACAACATAGCCTTTAGTTAAACGCTTTTGCGCTGGTAATTCTCTGAAAATAAAAGGTGAACGCACAAACTGTATTTATGTCGAAAATTGATTGTAAAACTGTTCTATCTATTGGGCCTTTTCATTAGAGATAAAATTGTTTCATGCAGTAAAACAGTGTTACAAAGACGCGGATATGTTTCCAATGTTCTGGTGTTATACTCAAATCAGCCAATGGAATAAATGAAGTGTATTCATTCGTACCTAGCCGCGGGAAATTTTATTTGAGTATTATTGGACACTTACAAAGGTCAAGTCAGGGTGAAAAGCTGGCTTATTCAGCTTACGCCGAAAAAACCGCCCCGATTAGACGTTATTTCATCATCTCTATAAATAGTAACAAATGCCAAAATGTATTTGATACTTAAGGAAATATCGAGAATGTTTGTGTATCGTAAATATTTACTAGCATTTGCTTTAAAACTGGAATATACGGGATTATCGGGTAATTAAGAGCGATATTAACTGTATAATATGAGCAAAATAAAACGTATTTATATACGCATATTCAAACAATAGTTATAATAAGCTGATAATTAACAAAACAACAAATACGTCGTCACCGTCTTGATTATTGATGTGGCTTCAAACTGCTAATTTTCTCAGCTAAAATATAATAGCAGAATCAACATGCAATTAATTTATAAATCAACCATATGCTGGAGCTTTGACCACATGTATGTGCGAAAACATAATTACGTGACCTTGTTTATGTGTGAAATACATACACTACGGGCGGGAAACAAACTTAATTGGCCAGACACATTAACCATGCTTACATGTATATGCTAATACAATCCGCGTACAATAAATATATTATGATTTTAATTATTATTATAATTGTTCTTTCAAAATTTGTTAACTACATGTAACTAATATTTTTAAAAAGATTTTTTATTTCATGATGCGCATCGACTCGGCATCATGTCGCGGATCGCGGAATGCCTCGGCGGACAGATGCGAAGTTTCGCGGCGAAATGCGACTTGCCGCCGCATACTGACGCGGCTTCAACGACTGACGCGGCATCGACTCGTTTCGCCTTGCCGCCGCGGATCGCGAAATACGTTTGTTCCGCTTTGGCTGTACTGTATACAAACCATCGATGCCTTGAGACCGAAGAACCTCGTGAAGAATTACCCTTCCCGAAAAAGTGTGTAAAATGCGCATTTAATGCGCATTTAATGCACATAAAACGCAGCGGTATTGGCACCGTATTATTCACTTTACCAAGTGCATTTTTCTGTGCAAAAAAGTGTGTTTTTTCTGCATTTTTCACTCAAAAAATACACTTTTCAAGTGTATTAATGCGCTTAAGTGTATTTTTAAGTGTATTTAAGTGTACTAAAGTGCACTAATACGCTTCAGTTTTATTTGTTCCCCAGAAACTGCACTTCAAGTGTATTTTAGTGCATTTTAACTGCGTTAATTAAGTGCATTAATACACTCATGTGTATTTTTTTTATACTAAAAAATACGCTCAAGCGTATTTTTGAGTGTATTAGTGCACTTAAAATACACTCAAGTGTATTTTATAAAAAAATACGCTCAAGCGTATTTTTAAGCGTATTAGTGCACTTAAAATACACTCAACTGTATTTTATAAAAAATACGCTCAAGTGTATTTTTAAGCGTATTAATGCACTTAAAATACACTATTTTATTAAAAAAAACACGCTCAAGTGTATTTTTAAGCGTATTAGTGCACTTAAAATACACTCAAGTGTATTTTATAAAAAAATACGCTCAATTGTATTTTGAAGCGTATTAGTGCACTTAAAATTCACTCAAGTGTATCTTTTTAAAACGAGTATTTTTAAGATAGATAAAGATACACTTAAGTGTATCTTTGAAAATTGAGTATTTTAAAGATACATTCATTTGGATATGAAAAGTGACCAGTTTAAATATGAACTGAAACAAGTACAGCAAATAAACTTTGTAAATAAACATATTTATTAACATTAAATAACATATCTACATTCAACGAAATCACAGCATACAATCAGGCATTTTTACAAAGGTTAAATAATCATTTTAACAGCACATTTTATTTACAAAGACTAAAGTCTACTTGTGCATCAGCCGCAGACGCCTTAAACAACCTCTCATCTTTTCTTCAACATCCACCAGAGGCTTGTCAAAGGTTTTGGCTATGACATCTGAAAAAATATAATAGACTATTCATTTTAAAAACATGCCAAAAAAAATCTGTTCTTAAATAGAAATTACTCTAGCCAGAAAAAGAGGTTAAATATTTGCATTTTAAGGAAGTCAACACAAATGAGTTTAGAACTGATTGTCCTGGAGACAGTGACTAGAGACACAGACAAAGTTTTTCAATCCCTGTCTTCATGAATAAAAAAAAACATTGTTTACTGTCACTTGGATAATAAAAACTCCCCCTTTTCACAAATGATGTAATATAATGATCATTTATGCGACTGTAAACAGTAAGTGATCTGAAAAATATGTGTAGGTTGTGTATTGAATTTCTATACGGGTAACTGGTACTTCAAATTTTTATGATGAAGAAAAAGAATCAATGATTGCATTTCTCTCAGCAGCGGGGAGGCTTGGTCTTGGTGACCCCGTTGTAGTTGTTGCTCCCTTCATGGAGCAAGTCACAAGCTGGTGGGGAGTGAATAGTCAGCACATGGCCTGTGCGATGGCCTTCACCTCCCTGGTTTTCATGCTGGATTTCAGCTTTAATGATACTCTGGAACCAAAAAAGAAAAGGAGTTTTGACAAAATATTAACAATTGGTAATTTTCCAAAGCTTGTAATTTACTTTCATCACATTTCAAACTCTTAAAATATTTGTCACATTGGTCAGAATTGTGACGCTTTTAAAATGCATTAACCTGTATAGTTTTACCCCTCAACAAATCCAGCTTTCTTGTTCAAGGACAGGGCGACGTTTGCCCACTTCAGTTCCCCTCAAGTTGGCCAGCTCGTGCAGGGTAAAAGCCTGGTGTAAAAGTCCATACATCAGGTAGTATGATAACCCCTTTTGCTCTTGGGGCAAGAGTTTAACCTTCAACATTAAAATATGAGGGAAAGAAATCTGTTCAGTAATAACCAGAAATATCTATAAATAACAACAATAATGATGACAATAATCATAAAACACAACCACAACAATTAACTGTACAAAACATTTACACTTTTTCATGTGTATGTTTATCTATATTTGCTTCAAATTTGTGTTGTTTTTCCTTTAAATTGCAATACATTAACTTATCAATTTACATTTCCCAGTGACAATACATTAATATAATAATGATCATAATTAATTTAATAAACTAAATAAAAAAAGGATGAAGAAATGACAATACAAACCTGTTAAAACTGTTCTTCAGTATTCCAAAAAAATAGTTGGACCTCTTTTCCAACAAACTTATTGTTGATTTCCAAATTGTAGTAAAAATCATTGTTTTCATCACACACAACTTCATGCTGACAGTATTTCAATACATTTTACAGAACAATTATAAGTCTCGATGTTTAATTTAGCTCAATATTCAATTGCTGAAACCAGCTTGTTTTTCAAAAGTTGTTGTTTTCAAATAATTTCCTGTGCAAAAATTTGAACCAATCAAAAGTCTTATACCTCATTCCAGCCTTATGTCTGGGCAACCCCTACCAGTAGCCTTATCTGCCCCTAGATAATCAGTACCCTGTTTAACTCTGAATGCCTGACAGATTGTTATCTGTTTATTGTTAGTGGTGTGAAAAGGGGTGTTTTTAGGTATTGTCTTGTTATTTTGTTGACTGTTTATGTAACACAGGTCGTGTTTGGCATCTTATTATTTTATTGCAAATTAAGAAAATGGATATGATGGTATCATATGAAACTGAATGTGAATGGCAACAGTTGAAAATATTGCTTTTAAACATATTTGTATTTGACAGAACATTTACACTTATTTCAATTTATTGGAAAGTGTTATTTATTGACTTAATTCATAATGGTTATTTAACCAGATATTTTTTAATATTGATTAGAATAGACAGACAGATACAAAATAGATAGTGATATATTGCGTATTACATGTTTTGAATAAACTTAAAAAACCCACTTATGTGGGTTGTTTAATTTTATGAGCAGACAAATTTCAACAATAAGACCATTAATATAATGTGAAGATAAGAAATAATTCAGTACAAGCCTGCTATTAAAGACATTGCTGTCCTTTAACTTCAGTTATTTCCTATAGTGTTCTGATTAAGTCAAATGATTAAAAATTCACAGAATATTAGAGTTATACTTATTTTTAAGAAGATACACTTGTACAGAAAGCGTATTTTTTGACAAATAAGAAGATACACTTAAATGCACAAAAATGCACTTCTTGCATAAAAAGATACGCTTTGTCTACAAAAGATACACTTGTTTTGAAAAAGATACACTTCTTAGATAAAAAAGTACAGAAAAATACGCTTGAAGAAAATGAAGATACAGAAAAAATGCACTTTAGTGCACTTACTAATGAAAAAGGTGCAGAATTAATACACTTTTAATACACTTTTAGTAAAAAGCGCAGAAAAATACACTTTTTTAAGCGTATTTTGGTAAAAAGCGTATTTTATTTTGGGAAGGGTATTGGCAACGTCCTTTACCTGGAGTATATATCCGTTCTATGCACATTGTATAAAGAGACACACTTATAAGTAAAGCCAAAACATTTGCAATAAAACATTGCGATTCAACAGAAAACATCAGTCATTCATTAACTTTTATTTCTTAAAGTAAAACTCGGAATGCAAGATCAATTATCACAAAACAAGTGGACAGTGCAATGAACAGTATACAAGCTGTTAACAGATACAACAGATCAGGTAGAGTACACAGCAATATGAAAGCCAACATATAACATGGCAAAATATTACAATAAAATTTAGAAACAATCAATTTACATACCACTGTAGATTTTGAAATACAAAAAATGTTCAATACATTTGTGGCATACATCATGCATAAAAAAGTTGAAATCCGGTCTACACTTCTTTTGAAAAACCATTCTCATTATTAGGTACAACGTTGATCCATTTTATGGACTAATAGTAATTTTGATTAGATAAAAAGAGTAGATACGGTATGCAATTTAAACTATTTTCAGCTTTGCTTGTACATGGAAATTAATAGGGTTTTGAAAACCGTAACCCTAAATCTCATTTGGGAGCAAGTCTATGTTCACTGGATCAGTAAATAAATCCATTTAACAGCAGTAAAAAATAGCATATGAACTTTATTAAACGTGGATAAGGTATGAATTTTAAATACATAAATAAATATGCAATAAAATAAATAGTTGGACGGAGTTTTAAAGTAAACACAGTTCAAGGATTACACAGTACAGGTAGTTTTTTTTTACTTTTGAGAAGATGAATTTAAACAAAAAACTCAGAACGCATTAAACTAAACTGCATTACTGGCACCAGAAATTCAGTGCAAAATCAGACACTATTAACCATAACTGTTATATCATTTTTTCAATGCCAGCACACATATATATTATAAGAGTGTATGTACATGTTTCACACATTTTTTTTATCAATTGTAAAGAATATTGTTAAACCAAACATATATGTGGTTAATTTTTGATTGTGATAACCACACAATAATCAGGTAACAAGTGTTTTATCCATTTACATTCATAAACAATTATGTATCAATACACACATTGAAAAATGAAATAATCTTTAAGATAAAAATAAATTAACAGCAGCAATATTTAAACATACACAACTGAACTAGTTTAAAGTCAAATTAACCTAACTTATGAAAGAAAATGAACAAACAGAGACCTTGTTCTTTGACTTATTGTTTCAAGCTTAAACAATATGAACATACAGAAACCTTATCAAAACAATCAAACTTTCAATTTGTCATTTCACATATCTGGTTATTTAATGGAAATGTTAAAAGTTGAAACATTATAACAAGGCATATACAAGGCACATATATTGGTACAATATAGTATAAACAAGACTATTGCCAAGCAATATATGTCCCCTACCGGCTCCACCATTGTCAGAATTATTTTTTTGTTGCCATAGCAACCAGAATTTTTGATGTAGGAACAAAATAAAATGATGTGCATAATGTCCACATTGCCATCTAATCGTGTTTCAAGTTTCGTGAAAAAATATTAAGAACTTTAAAAGTTATCGCAGGATCCAGAAAAGTGTCACAGACTCACAGACTCACGGACAGACACACATAGAGCAAACCATAAGACCCCTCCGGTGAAACTGGAAGGGGACAATTAAAACCCTCACATTTTCTCAATTACACAGCCGAGTGATGGTCTACCATTTCATTCTTAAAAAAGGCTTCATCTTTGCTTGCACACTATTAAAACAGTACAGTAAATACAAAAATACTGATTATCAGAGTTCAATGTATAATTTACTCTCTTAACAATTCAAAACATATGATGCTTTTCTTACAAGCAAAAATACAAGACATTCAAGGGTTTTACAAAGTCAATATAAAACTGAGCAAAACTTTTAATGGCAAATAACGTAATATTAATAAGATGCAAACTAATGTTAGCAATATTATAACAGAACCAGAAACGAGGCAACGCCATGAAGACAGGTTTTTAAGCATTTTACCAATTAATTAAAATCAATTTTCCTGCCTGTGCATACGAAAACTAGGTATGCATGTAAACTACATAAGCACCCAATTTCAACACAATACCTCCATCTTAACTAAAAATACTGAACAGCAGCGTGTTGTATATTTTATGAATCAATTACCATGACCAGAAGGCCCCAATGCAACCCCAAAATAGGTTTGCATGTAAGCAACATACAAACACAATGAGCACAAAACCTTCCTCAAGATATTGAATATAAACTCTTTGCCAATTTTAGTTTGTTTTTGTTTGTTTTGTTTAATGTTGTGTTTGCTGCTTTTTACCATACTTGAATTAGAGGTTGGAGAGAAAGGCTGTAGAAAGGATTTCACGAACTCAGAACACTCCACACACCAGATGTGTCCGGCCTGGGGTTTGAATCTGCCATTGTCAAATTTGTAGTCCAGCCCTCTACCAGCTGAGCTTGCTAGCCCAGTCTATTTTAAGAACAGTGGCCTTGACTTGACTGGCCCTAAATGCCATCCCAACCTATACCTGCATGAAGCTTAAAGGGATCTTTTCACGCTTTGGTAAATTGACAAAATTGAAAAAAGTTGTTTCAGATTCGCAAATTTTCGTTTTAGTTATGATATTTGTGAGGAAACAGTAATACTGAACATTTACCATGGTCTAATATAGCCATTATATGCATTTTTGACGATTTTAAAACCTAAAAATTATAAAGCGTTGCAACGCGAAACGGTTGAATAATTTGGAGAGTTCTGTTTTTGTCGTTAAATTGTGTGAAACTACGAAGATTGCTTATATAAAGTATAAAATACTTTAAATATATGTACTCGGCGGAATAGCTCAGTAGGCTAAAGCGTTTTTACTTCAGGACTCTGGCAGGACTCCAGGGGTCACTGGTTCGAAACCTGGTCCGGGCAATGTTCTTTCCCTTTTTTTAATTTTATTATGGATTTTTTTACTGGAGCTTTTACGATCCAATGTTTACATTTATCGATATAAAGCATTTAATGAATAAGTTAAAAAATGCCAAAATCTGTGAAAAGGCCCCTTTAACTACACACAAAATGTCATCACAGCATCTTCATCCTAACTCAACCTATTAAGCAGAAAGGGTCTTTCTGTTTTTGAGTAACACTGACCTTACCACGACCCCACTGCCCCTTAATGAAGTCTTCAAAATATTTCCATCTTACACTTTAGCTATCCAGCAGCACTGTTTTCTATATTTAGCAACAGTGATGTTGACCCAACTTGCCCAAAATGTGTGGACAATGAAATTAATAATCATATTTTTTGGGTCAGATCTGATATTACAACTTAACCCTATAGCATGATATGCATCCATGTATTTAGTTTCTATCTGCAGTACCTTACAATAACAATTAGGATAAACTACGAAAACCTGCAGTGGCTGTTTACATATCACAAACTAAATGTAAGCAGTGAATAACCTCTTAAATAGTTTTTGAACACATATTACAAGATCCCACCTTAGAATAGCACATCTTGTAACAACTGCATACATTCAGGCCTTTTCCGCTCTATTTTGGGAAAACGCCACACTGGAATTTTGGGAATTTCGCGTCGTGAAAAAACCCATTTTGAGAAAAAAATTAATCGCAAAACTGGCTCAATTGGGAAAAATAATCCATTTAAATAGTGTTGCTTATATTTTAAAGAAGCCGTTAACTGGTAAATAACGACTATTTTGATAACATTTTATTAAAATAAAAAAAAATAATATTATGAACATGTGTGATAAGTGCAGTTTTTTTTATCTGGCTCAATTGGGAAAAATAATCCATGTAAAAGTGTTGCTTATATTTTAAAGAAGCCGTTAACTGGTAAATAACGACTATTTTGATAACATTTTATTAAAATAAAAAAGTAATATTATGAACATGTGTGATAAGCGCAGTTTTTTTATATCTGATTTTGTCCTTTTTTGAGGTGAAAAAAATCGCCAACATGCTTGATTTCACAAATACTAGTCTTCGTTGGGAGTTTACATTATCGGAGACGACTCTCCGAAAAGTTTTTATAATTCGTCCATATTCATTTAAATGTATGTGGATGTAATACGGCTAAGAATTGTTCAGAACAAATAAGCGACATAACATAACACTCTCTAATTTTATTTACGATCGTTCTTCAACAACAGAAACAAATAACATCAACGGCGTATACCTTTTGCAAGTTATTTATTGTTTCTCATTGAATACGTGCACCGTGTGATATTTTGGATTACAGTTTTTCATGTGACAAAATTGATCATTTGAACATTTGCAAAAGACGATGGACATGAGCTGCTGTATACAAGTAAATACCATTTTGTACAAGTACATGTTTATTTTCAATGCATTTATCACTATTCAAAGTTTAATGAAACGATCGTCTTGGACCGTAAGGTAAAATAAAGCATACATTAATTGCTACATTGGGCAGTCATTGTTAAATAAGCGAATCTTTAAGTAACCGTGATTGACTGTCGTCTCTTGGTTGACTGTCCTCGCATATCAAAAAATTCAATGCTCGGTCTCTTTCGCAGACGCTCCTTTTAATCAGCAAACCCTCTCAAAGTCATCATGGTTTACCGTCGTTGTCATCCAGAGATTGGGTCTTGGTTGAAAACGAGTCAGCAGCCAGTGGGTGTACAAAGTACCGTTGTCAGCGTAATGGATCCCGGACCATGCGGCCGTGGAGTTTGAATTTCCGTACAAGTCGTTGCTAAAGGCAGCAACACAGCCAACGATTGTCGTGCCGTTGTCGGGCTTCAAGTATTTCCCCGAAAGTTCATAGAATCCGTCGGCTTTTCCGACCGCCGTGAAATATGTGCCGTCGATATGTCCGCCGACGCAGGTGAATTTCATGACGGACTGAGGCTGGTCCCGCCATACACCCGCGATTCCACACTCGTTTTGATGATCCGGTACAGCATATCGCAGAAGCCTGTAAATGACATATCGAAATAAATACTCACTGCCTAATTTTATAAGAACTGTAACGAGCATTTTGCACTCGTATCTTGATATCCATATAAATAATATTATGGAAATACTAAAAGTCAATATTATGATAGTTTTACTTTGGTATATTTTTTTTTATTGGGCCTCTTACACTGGAAAGTACAGACGCAGTTGCGACTGATTACTCAGGTACTGAAGATCTTACCGAGCGGGTTGTCCCTGCTGATTACAGTGTACATTAACATTTTTACCAGCATATATGTATGGCACTATTAAATTACATATATGATGTTTACGTTGTGCAAAGTCTTAAATGGATTGAAATAAATACACTGTAAAATATGTAGATCTTTTCTAAAAAAGACGACATGTTGCACTTTAACTCAACCTATTTTCTTAGATTCTTTGTGTTACTATGTATTAAATAAACACCATGTTGAAATAAAGATCATTGACTATAAGCAGTTTTATCATATATTTGACAATAACGTAAATATTTAGTTTTTTCCTGATAATTAAACAATTTTAATGAAATTAATGTATTTTATGTCAATTAGTTACCATAGCAACCGCTGTATTCAAATGATTGCTTTTGTTCACACATAAAATGTAAAAATCATGGTCAGTGTAGCTAATGCATTGAATATATATGTATCCATTGAATGCCTTACATGTGGACGGATCATGACATTGTATGCTAATAGATAAACTTTTAAAAATATATGTGTTTCCGAGTTTTAATAAGTACCAAAACTGCACACATTCCTTGTTAGCTCCACTGGCCAAAGGCCAGCGGGGCTTATGTCATGGTCCTGTGTCCGTCGTGTGTGCGTCCGTGCGTGCGTCCGTGCGTGCGTGCGTTAACTTTTTCTTTAAACATCTTCTCCTAAACTACTGGTCCAAATCTGATGAAATTTCTCAGGAATGTTCCGGTGGTGAACCTCTTTCAAATTTGTTCAAATTATGCCTCTGGGGTCAAATTTGACCCTGCCCCGGGGATTCAAAAAATTGAAAATTTGCTTATATAAGGCCTATTTTGTGCAAACTTTATAAATCTTCTTGTCCATAACCATTAGGCCTAGGGCTACCAAATTTGGTATGTATTGAAATCTTATAGTCCTCTACCAAGTGTGTTCAAATTATGCCCCTGGGGTTAAATTTGACCCTACCCCGGGGGGTCAAAACATTGAAAATTTGCTTATATAAGGCCTATTGTACAAACTTTAAAAATCTTCTTGTCCATAACCGTATGGCATAGGGCTACCAAATTTGGTATGTAGTGACATCTTATTGTCCTCTACCAAGTTTGTTCAAATTATGCCCCTGGGGTCAAATTTGACACTGCCCCGGGGGGTTAAAAAATTGAAAATTTGCTTATGTAAGGCCTATTTTCTGCAAACTTTAAAAATCTTTTTGTTCATTACCATTGGGTCTAGGGCTACCAAATTTGCCATGTAGTGACATCTTATAGTCCTCTACCAAGTTTGTTCAAATTATGCCCCTGGGGTTAAATTTGACCCTGCCCCGGGGGGTCAAAACATTGAAAATTTGCTTATATAAGGCCTATTTGTGCAAACTTTAAAAATCTTCTTGTCCATAACCGTATGGCATAGGGCTACCAAATTTGGTATGTAGTGACATCTTATTTTGCTCTACCAAGTTTGTTCAAATTATGCCCCTGGGGTCAAATTTGACCCTGCCCCGGGGCTTTAAAAAAGTGAAAATTTGCTTATATAAGGCCTATTTTGTGAAAACTTTAAAAATCTTCTTGTCCATAACCATTGGGCCAAGGGCTACAAAATTTGGTATGTAGTGACATCTTATAGTCCTCAACCAAGTTTGTTCAAATTATGCCCCTGGGGTCAAATTTGACCCTACCCCGGGGGGTCAAAAAATTGAAAATTTGCTTATATAAGGCCTATTTTGTGAACACTTTAAAAATCTTCTCGTCCATAACCATTGGGCCTAGGGCTACCAAATTTGGTATGTAGTGACATCTAATAGTCCTCTACCAAGTTTGTTCAAATTATGCCCCTGGGGTCAAATTTGACCCTGCCCTGGGGGGGTCAAAAAATCAAAAATTTGCTTATATAAGGCCTATTTTGTGCAATCTTTAAAAATCTTCTTGTCCATAACCGTATGGCATAGGGCTACCAAATTTGGTATGTAATGACATCTTATAGTCCTCTACCAAGTTTGTTCAAATTAAGCCCCTGAGATCAAATTTGACCGTTCCCCAGGGGTCACAAAATTGAACATATGCTTATATCGGGCCCATTTTGTGCAAACTATAAAAATCTTGTTTTCCATAACCATTGGGCCTATTTCTACCAAATTCGGTAGGTAGTGACATCTTATAGTTCTCTACTTAGTTTTTTCAAATTATGCCCCTAGGAACAAATTTGACCTTACCTCAGGGCTTCACAAAAATGAACATATGCTTAAATAAGGCCTTTTTTGTGCAAACTTTAAAAATCTTCTTGTTCTTAATTATAGAGCCTAGGGCTACTAAATTTGGTATGTAGTGATATCTTATAGTCCTCTACCAAATTTGTTTAAATTATTCCTCTGGGTTCAAATTTGACCCGGCCCAGGGGGTCACAAAACTGAACATATGACGTTTACCAGTGGAGATTACTGCGGCTGTTTGGCTGTGACCAACAACATCAACATCTTGTAAACATGAGATAAAACCCTGTCATTTAGTGCCATTTTAGGTCAGATGGTGACTGCTTACAAAGGCATTGAAGTAAGAACATGTGTTATGAATGTTTTTCTTATAAACTGAAAAAAGTCGGGTTTTATTTAAATATGTCGAAAGTGACCATATATCCGGATTAAAATATTTTGGATGACATGTTAATTTCATGTCTTTTTTATAGTGTTAAAACCAGTTAAATAATATATTATTGATTTTAATAACACAGCTTCCATGAACATAATTATTTCAAGGAAAGTCAATATAATTTATGATACTGCACGGTAAACTCAAACTTTGTATCGAAGAGAAGGTGTTGAAATTAATGAAGTGCAATGTTCTTTACTATCGTATATGCTGCTTTTTAATAACTAATGATTCATTGTTCCATTTGTGAATCGTGTCTGATCATGAATTGTTGAAATGATTGTCAATTGCTCAACAATCCATATATATTTCTGACCATTTTATACTTTTCTTAATATTAGTTATGAATTGATCTTAGAAGTCAAATGTATTACTTAATTAAATACATTTATAAATATAAAGAAATAATCTTTAGATTATCATAATATTCTCAGGCTTGTTGGTCTTAGGGATGTGTGGGTTGATGAGCAATTTCTCCTTTTATCACAATTATTTCTACCCTACCTGATAATTTCCTTTATATTCCATTTTAATTCAATTGACGTCTGCAACCTCTTTTAAATTGGGAAAGTCCAAAATGTGTTGTTTGGTAAAGGGTTAAGGAATTTTGATTCCTATGGGTCTTGTGAATCTGTTTCAAATCAAATGCGTAGATTTGATCTTCAGCATCTAAAAATATGTGAAATAGAAAGAACGACAATATCTTTTGGAGAGATAAATGTACCTACGTTATAAGCAAAGGACCTGTGCATCAATTCCCGGGCTTTTTTGTCTGTTTAGTTAACACGGTAGTAACTTTCCATATATAAAAATGCTCATCCTTCCAACTTTAAGCGCCCAGTGGGACGAGGGATAGAAAGAGAAAGTCACATGCTTGAGTACATTTCAACCCATGCGCATTACACGTTTTTTACGCAAAGAAAAAACAGTGGAGCGATGCAGGGCCATCATGGCCCTCTTGTTGCATCTTTGGCACGACCATCCACAATCTTGGTATACATACTTTCACTATGACGGAAAAACATTCACTGAACATAAACAATTGTATCTCTAGTTCGAGTAACTTCAGCACATCGTTAAGAAACAGCGAACTCAATTAGTACACCACGTATCAGGTATTTATTGATTACGTAAATTGCATGCAATAATCAATCGAGTGGAATATTCGGTTTCATTGTGACAATACATGATTGTAAATGTTCATCTTTAGAATCAATTTATAACCAATATATGGAGAGGTTAAATGTGAATAGCGTTGTAATGTAACGAACAATTTGGGGCATTATTGAATAAATATGATATTCGAAATTTGTATCAACGCAATAAACCAAATTTCAAACATTTTTCAAAAGGCAGTCACTAGATCAACATTTAATTGCCTCGCGGTATCAAACGTCAATAAGTTTCGGACACTTCGGGTTTGTATCATACTTGATGAATCCTTGTATATTTATGTACCACAAAGATCGTCAAACATCGGTTAATTCCGTATGTATTCGTTATGTGTCCGTTGCATACGTCATATTTACGTTGCAGACTCGTGAGTTTACACACGGCCAATCAGAATTGCACATGTAACAATAAAACATTTCGTTGTTAATATCTGTATTAATAAAATCAGTTTCACGCACAAAGCCGAATAGAATTCATACAACTTGTGGTCATTGCGGGACGGCCATCGGACGTTGCGCCCTATGCAACTTGTAGTTCAGATTATTGTTCGGACATTGGAAAGCGTTATATTAGAAATAAATCAACAGAAATTAATCGTTTTGAAAACAGAAATGGACTTTGTCTACGTTTATGTTATTGCGTTCTCCACAAACTATGCGACACAGTTATAAATGGATGCCGTCGACCTTGGATCGGACCGAGAAGTAAAAAATCCACTATTCGAAAATAACGGACCCACATAACAACAACAACGCGACATGCAAAACGGTCAGTGTATTCATAAATTGTGGCAAACAGGGAGGAATTTCAAAATTTATAAATAAAAAAGTAAAAGGCGTCATGACAACGAATTTTTTAAGAATTGTTTTGAAGAATTTTACGCTGTTAAATATTAAATGAATAATAATTAAAATGAATTATATACAAAGAAATGTTGCAAGTATCAAATTCAATAATAATTAGCATTGATCAATATTGTTTTCTAAACAATTCTGATGAATTGAGAATAAAATGAATAAATAAAGTATTCGAGGTTTACATTATTTTGTGAGTTATAGAAATAATAAATGAGAGGCGAACAAATAATTTAGAGTATTTAAAAAATTATATATAATTTTGTATTATTAGAATATAAAATTATGTACGGACACATTTTTTTCTGAATAAAAAAAAAATGTTGTTTTTGTGTGTAAATTTTCATTAAATTAGAACGTATGAGGAAATACAAATATTAGAAGAATGTTACATTAATTTTGAAATTATAAGAATAAAGATATTAGAGGCGTACACATAATTAAGGAGTTTTGAAGAATTTTAATATTTTTGTATTATAATATAGGAAGTAAGAAGGTAGAAATACAAATTAGAAAATATCCGAACTTTTCATCATTTTATGTACGATATGCACTAGGGACCTGCACATAAATGACAATTTAGAGACGTACACAAAAATCAGTATACTTGACTAATTTTATATGGTTTCATGCATCAATAGAATAAAGAACTTAGGAATGTAAACACATGAATAAGGACAGTAATGTTTAAAGCGAATATGAATAGGGCAGGCACACACAAAATATATAATCTAAATATGTATATGCATCATCATCATCATTGTGTTTATTGCAAATTTATGTAGAGCATCGGTAATATTGGAGGTCTTGAGTAATTTTAAGAATGAAATGTGTTCTGTCACGGATACTCTGCAGTTAAAATATACTGATATATGCGCATTAAACTTCTGTTATAGAATAAACTCCTGACATGTTAGTTAAACTTTTTTTTACCTCAATTTCACTTTTAAGTTTTTCTTTTTCAATCTCTGATTCACACATAAATTGTGAGATCTTCTTTGCCTGATGATTGTGCTATATTTCAAGATCTTCCACTTCGGTGATTATGTTTTGGAAACTTGTTTTAAGTTTTTCTTTGTTTTGTGTGAAATCTACATTTGACTGGATGTTTTTTTTATTTCCCTCTTGATCTTGGCTAATATTTTTAGGATTACCCCCCCCCCCCCCTAGATGTTTGTGTTGATTTTGATTTAAGTGTATTTCTTTTAGTGTTACCTTTCATTCCAATTCTTATGTATTCTTCCGGACATTTTGGGCATTTTTCAATTGTGTATTTTCTTGTTGATGTCTTATAAACATAAAGTTGATACTCAAGTAACCTAGTGCATTCAAAGTGACACCAGGCCGAACAATTTGAGCGTTGAATCACATATCCGCACATCTCATTTCCGTATACACACATGCTACATGTGTTATCTGAGTTTTCAATATGTTTTAACTGTTTATATTGCTTTTCTGAAAAGGAAATGTTGCAAGAGGAGCTCCGTTAAATGATATTTCAGTGTCTTCAGTTTCAATCTCATTGCTGGTGGAATCCCCTTCATTTCTCAATATTTGTACGTTCTGAATTTCCTCAGCAAGAAAAGTGTTCAGTTCAAATATATTATCACTTTTGAAGTACTTGTTTATTTTAGGGAGATCAAGGTCAAGAAATGATGATGTGGTTTTGTCATTTATCATACAAGAGCACTTTGTTGTGTAAAGATTCACAGTATATGACAAAGTATAAGTTTTTCCATGCTCAATCCAGTAGTTTGAACCAAATTCCCTTTCATATCTTCCGTATTCTCAACTCTTACCTTGACATCATCTGCATTTTAATGTACTCGTAATTTATACATATATATTAATCAAACGAACGAATTGTTACTGACACTTTTATCGGAAAATAAATAAGTTGCTTTAGATTAAATCTTCAAATTATGCTAATTGTTTTTGCATAAAATAGTTGCGTCTTTGTTTAAGGAATAAAAATACATAACTTTTATATCCATGCTGTTATAATTATATAGCAAACATATTCTAAGTTTAAGGTAAACACACTCTAAACCAAGTGTTGTCGCGGACATTTTAGGGGCTTAACAAGTTATAACGTCATAATCAATGACACTGAAAAGCAGCGTGATCAAGTTATAGCAGGTCAGCGCAAGAGGGCCACCATGATATTCGTGTTCTTTAATTTTCGTTATTTTACAAATAAATGATACAAAAAGCAACCGAATAAGCAAAAAAGATGCTAGCATGAGGCGTTATAGTATGGAACAACTATTATAAAATCTATTTCATGCGCTTGTTATGTCCATTTCTATTTCCCACAAATGGGCTATCATGTTTTGTGTGGTAGCGATGTACCTGCAACCGTGTACTAAAAGGTCTAACAATAGAAAATATGCAAATATATTTGTGAATGTAATCAATTTTGCCCGAGGGTCTTTGAACGATAGATATTGGAGATAATATAGAATAATTTCGCGTCGATCGCTGCGTGTTATGCCCGTTTTTCGAAATACAAGTTTCTTTTTCTATGATTATCATCTTTAAAATGTCTCGTCTTGAACATAACGTACACAGTGCGCCTCGGTTCTAGTAAATACAACATAAGTAACATCTTAGACGCCCCTTTCACAAACATGTCCGTTGTTGATCCCTCACTTTGGCTTCCAAATATATAAGTACCACATAGCACCGCGGGAACTAAGAAAGAATTGAGTAATTGTGTAAGAAGGTGGATGTGCCTTCTGAACTGTGTAACTTCTTCCGTCATACCTATATCATCCATAACCTGGTCTAAAATTTGAATCTGAATAAAAATTGAAAAGTATGCTTTTAACTAAAATATAAATAATGCGACTACAGCTATACGATGTACGAATGGGTAAATTTTAAATCGATGTTTGAATTTGATTTCATTGGAATTATCGTTTATTTTGATAAATATAAGTGTAAAATTATAATGAGCATTGTAATATGTGATGCTAGATATCACAATGGTTATTTTTTCATCAGTTAAGTTTATGATAATTTAATATTCATGAATTTTATATTCCTGTTCTTTTCGAATATATTTTAATTTTGAGAAAGTGTGAATAAAAAAACTTCTGTTAAAATTATAAGGAGTGAAAGATTATTTAAGGAGTATCTTTAAAAAGACATTAAGTCATTAAAGTGTAATAGGATATCGCTTGTATTATAAAAACAAAAGATAACTCGATAAGAGTGTTTCAATACTTATTGTTAGACACCACACAGTTATACGACAGAAGCTATGCATTAGTGGCTTGTAAGCTCAATCTTGATCACACGATTCACTATGAGCTTGACAGCTCTCACGAGTATCTAATATCTAATAATCTGTTTATCATGTGAATGCATTACTATTTGTATTGCTCCCTCATTAAATAAAAGAAGGCAGCCCAGATAATTAAAACATATTGAGGCAATAGTCGTAATTTTTCCGTGCACAATCCCAGATCGATGTCAAGCTTGTTCGTCTGCTCTTGGTTGTTTAAAGAAATTTGAGCCACTATTAATTCTTCCTTACTTGATGTGGTTAAACTAATGCACATTGCAGTAAAAGTGTCAGTATTTACGTGCTGCGGAACAAAGCAAATACTTTCTTAACATCGATTTCGTTTTTATGCTCACCGAAACAGGGAAGTATGAAGTCGCCGCTTCACCTGTAGGTTCGATTTCTAATAGTGTTGAAACAATTGTCACCGATACTATTAGTAGTTTCATCACTATATCCTTCTTTAAGATTCTTCAATTAAGGACGATATCTCAATAACTTAATATTATAATTTGCATTTTCGTAAGTTGTTCTGCTCCTTTATTATTTAAGGGAGGTATATATTCCTTAGATTACATATACGATATGCTCAAATGATTTTTTTTTATTTTATTCTGATTCGAATATACTAAAACCATGGTATATTCGGAATCTTTATGTTGATAAAAAGTTTTAAAGGTACCATGGCGAGGAAAGACTGGATATTTTACGCATTTTTTTATTAATGCTGTTGACAAAGACATATTGAATACAGATTAAATACATAAAGTAAAATTCGTGTTTAAAAATATTTAAGAAGTAAACTGTCAAAGTATCAGAAATAATCATAATTAGTAGAATTACTGTTATCTCCGAATGCGAAAACTATAGTTTTATCATATATAGCTAATTGTATCCGTTATTATATGACATAATTATTTACATCAAATTCAGACTACTACTACTACTACTACTACTACTACTACTACTACTACTACTACTACTACTACTACTACTACTACTACTACTACTACTACTACTACTACTACTACAACTACTACTACTACTACTACTACTACTACTACTACTACTACTACTACTACTACTACTACTACTACTACTACTACTACTATAACTACTACTACTACTACTACTACTATTATTGTTACTACTACAACTTCTATTAATAGTTGTATAAGTAGTAGTAGCTAGCGAAAATGCAATTAAGGGGAAGCGTGCCTTAAATGGCATATTATCGTCATTGTATAAATATGGTCAACTATCTAATTAGGTCTTCTTTAAACTGTTTGACAGTAAAATAAGTCCTGTTTTATTACATGGAAGTGAAATTTGGGGTTTTAAAGAAATTCAATGTATCGAATCGGTCCACCGACATGCCTTTTGTGTTGGTGAAAAAACATCAAATATCACGAGCCTCGGAGATTGTGGTCGGTATTGTTATAACTTCACAAATTCGATGCCTAAAATACTGGCTGAAAATAATAAGCATGCCCGACACAAGATACGTAAAAAATGCTATAATGTCTTACTGAAAACAAACTTAAATCTCTACTTTAATTGGGCCTATGAAATTAAGAACTTACTTAGCACACATGGATTTCATTACATTTGGATTAACCAGCGCATGTCCCAAACCCACACAAATTTATAAATGAATTTAGAGAAAGGGAGAAAGTCCCAATACTTACAGAAATGATGGAGTATAGTTAATACATCTCCCAAACTAGAATTATATTAACATATTGAGTCACAATAAGAACACGAATTATGCATAGACATCCTATGTGTGCGCACATTTAGGCGCAGTTTTGCCCAACTTCGGTACGGAACCCTTCCGATAGAAATCGAAACAGGCAGATATCGCGGTATAACAAGAGAACAACGGCTTTGTCCAATTTGCAATACTGGGGATATAAAAAGCGAATTACGATTCGATATTTGATATAACCTAATGTTCAGGGTTGCCGCAGGACTAGCTATATTTTCAAATAGATGTAAAAGAGTTCTTATGCTTAAAATGTTGTCTCTTACCGAGAAAGTCCTATATTTCGTTTCAATAGACTTACTACTCGGTATACAGTTTCAGTCGATTAACCGTATGCCCTACCTATATAACCTAATTTCAGCTATACATCTTGTAAGCATCCTATACGCTGGCATCTCGATTTTTGTAGGTTATATACAGTGGTTTTACCGTTATATATCGTAAATACATTTGTATACTCAATATCATTTGTATATGTGTATGTATACATATAAATAAATATATGTATGTGCACGTGTGAATGTGCGTGCGTGCGCGAATGCGTGTGATTCAGATGAAAAGATGTAAATATAAATCTTTTTGCTCTACTACATACACAAACTGTATAATGTTTTAGCATGCCATTGTTAATGTGCACACACCATTGCCTTGCATGCATTGTAATATATATGTATATGTGTCAGGGGCCGGAGGCCTATATCACAAATAAACAGAATAAGAATAAGAATTGACCATGTCAGCAGAATACAAAACATAATCATTGGAATAAAAAAAGATAGGGCGTTAACTGTTTTCTCTGCTTCACTGAACCTTTGCTTATCAAATATGACCCGTCGTAAAAATATATTGAAGTGATCAAGTCAAGTAATCTTTAATTGACATGGACTAGTTTTTCAATTCAATTGTCAATCTGAACTACTACTACTACTACTACTACTACTACTACTACTACTACTACTACTACTACTACTACTACTACTACTACTACTACTACTACTACTACTACTACTACTACTACTGCTACTACTGCTACTACTACTACTACTACTACTACTACTACTACTACTACTACTACTACTACTACTACTACTACTACTACTACTTCTACTACTACTACTACTACAACTACTACTTCTACTATACTACTTCTTCTACTACTACTATTACTTCTACTACTACTACTACTACTACTACTACTTCTACTACTACTACTACTACAACTACTACTTCTACTATACTACTTCTTCTACTACTACTATTACTTCTACTACTACTACTACTACTACTACTACTACTACTACTACTACTACTACTACTACTACTACTACTACTTACTACTACTACTACTCGACACTACTACGACTACTACTAACTTCTACTACTGACTACTACTACGTACTACTACTACTACTACTATTACTACTACGACTACACTACTACTACTAACAGACTACACGAGACTACGACGACTACGACTACTACGACATCACAGATACTACTACACTCTACACTACACGACTATACTACTACTAACAATACACTACTAATACGACTGACTACCGACTAACGTCTACTACATATACTACTACTACTACTACTACTACTACTACTACACTATACTACTACTAACTACTACTACTACTACTACTACTACTACTATACTACTACTACTACTACTACTACTACTCGCCCTACTACTACTCTGAGGTTTGGCTAGACACAATCAACGTGCATAGAATCTTGTTTTGTGACCTTAGTGCACTGGTATGTTTTGAAATCTCCACCGTAGATGGAATTTTAGTGTTAGTATTTTGTGCTGAGTTCTGCTTTACATTAGCAGCCAAGAAAGGTATTATGTATTTAAAGCGCGCGGTTCTACTAGTACATCAAGTAGTGTTTTAAATAATATGCATCTGGCCGAGCGTTGTTTTCTTGCTTTTGATATAAGAAGATTTGCAAGAGGCCAAACGAGATGTTACACAACTATTCACGAGAGATTTCGTTGCATCAATGGCCGGAAAATATTTTATCCACCTGGCGCAGTTGGGCATAACAAAATCGACGCACTGTGTTAAGCTAGGTTTTGAAAAGTCTCGACCAGTTTGGCAATACCACGCGGTCCCTGGCGTCTTTTTTTGCTAGCATGCGAAGTCGAAACGGATAAATACTGTCTCCGCTAAGAAAATTGAAATTCCCATAAGCATTTTATTATTTATCTTATTACTTGTCGAGCTTGAATTGCTTGTGGTGTTAGCAAACTTGTTGGTGTATATTGGAAATATTATAAGATGGTGTTTAATTATTTTTTTCGGAATTATCATATTGTATATAGAATTATTCACTTCCGCAAAAATTAGTGCACAACAAACAGGAATATAAAACGTGGACTTGAATTTTCTAAAAGGAGGCAACATTTTTTTTGTCTTTGGACCACGTGGTATGGCCACACTGACCAAATATTTAATTTAAGAGTCAGAATTGTGTGCTGACATAAACAGCATTTTCTGCATAACATAAACAGCCAAGAAAGGTGTCATGTATCTAAAGCGCGAAGTTCTAGTAATTAATCAAGTAGTGTTTCAAATAATCTGCATCTTGCAGAGCGTTGTTTTTTCAGCCAAAATAAGAATAAAATGCAATAGGGCAAACGAGATGTTACACAACTATTCACGAGAGATTTTGTTGCATAAATGGTCGGGCACGTTTGTATCCAATTTGCGCAGTTGGGGATAACATGATCAACCCATTGCTGTTACATGATTATCCATGTTTATACTAGAGTAAAAAAACGCTCCGAGATTTCTAACGAAACTTGCTGGTTTATTTCAGATGAACCGACCGTATAATATATAGCGTCCAAATACTGTTCATAGTATCTTTTCCGCTAGATATGTGCGAGGCAACGCTAACATCAACCTCAACATAAACTTTTATGCTTCAACGATTTTAATTACAGTAGCTTTTTCAAGCAAGAATGTTGACTTTATATAAATCCATTTGGAAATGTTAAGAAAAATGACAGAAAAATGACTTAAATGATGGGATCTTGTACCTGTCTTTAACGAACTTTCATTTCAAGCGATACGCATTACATTCCTTAATAAGACGCATGCGTTGAATATATCTGTTACTTGCAGTCAATATCATCACGAGACGCAACTGAATATATAGAGTATTGTGGAGTTACATACTTGCTAATCTCAAACGCGCGGTTATGTCGTCAAAAAGGCATACAGAGGCAATGCATCAATAAAAAGCGTGAACATTGACTGGAAATACAATTGCGCCCATTTTCAAGTTTAATGTAATGCTTTCTTACAATATCTGTGTAATGTATATAATGTATAAACCAACTTTTGAAGATTTAAATGTGTATAGTTGATTCATTAGCAATTAAGCTTATGTATAAGACATGTTATATTCATAAATTATCGTACTAAGCAAAAGTATGAGCAAAAATGTAATGATTGTATTGTACAATCAGAATGATATATTTACTCACAGTTATAATTAACCACTTTATTAAGCCTATACTAATGACACTGACCAAGAAATTGCAATGATGCAATTCATGCTATGGGAAGCATGTTGCTACATTACTGTATTACCTTCGCGCCACGTCGCATAGTGTTAAATTGTTAATGGTTCAATATAAACTGAGAAATTAATAATTATGTATATTTTGGTCCTTTTCAAATACATGGGCTTAAAAAATCAAGCAAATGTGATCGAGCTAACATTTCCGTTTATTTTTTTGTAAAAATGGTATTGCTCGTTAAATTTGACTTCCCAACAAGTAAAAATATCTTTAAAGAGAACTCCATAACAAGAGCTTCTTTCTATCAACAGCGCTCTGATGTACCAAATTAAACTCTTTAAATTGTATTTATACTTGTGTGAACGCATTTAATCCTCTGAAACGGCTAAATCGATTTTGCTGAAACTATTACATATCAATAACCTTAATGTGTACATAATCGTAAAAGATGGTGTTTCGGCTTCAAATAGTTTTGCAGAAAGATGGCTCTTTGTCTGATTTTAATTACTTCTATATCATATGTCATCCTCAAAATTTCGTGTACTCAATTCCTCTCTAACTGGTTGACTTATTTTGCTCATCGTTGAATGACGTTAATGTGTATATGATTGTAAAATTTGAATTTGCTGCGACAAAATTCGTCAAAATGTAAGAATCTTTGTCTTTTTTTCAATTTGAAATACATTGTCACAAATATTTTTTTCTCACGATCTCATCTTTAAATGCTTGGCTGATTTGATTCTAACTTAACAATCTCAAGTACATTAACGTATAGGCGATTACAAATTATGTTTACTAAAATGCTATTTAACTGCTTGGTGAATTTCGCTTAAACTTAAACAGCCGCCAGCCGAGTACTTTAAATTTGTAAATAGGTTATCGTTTAAAAAGGAATCATAGTTGCAAAGCATTTTATGAAACAGATTTTTATTGAAAACTTAAAATCATTTTAGTCATGAGCGCTTCAATAACATTTGGATGATGCTGAGAAATATCGCCTCGTTAAATACAAAGCCTTGCAAATACTTGAAAATAAAATAAGGAAATTTGGTTTTCCAATGTTAAATAAGTCTTTTGTATACTTTTTATGCACTTTAAGATAAACTAAATTGTGACGACATCGTTATTTATGTAATATTACGCTAGCAAATGTCAATTTACAAACGGTATTAAAAGTTCACGAAGTAAGCTATTATTCTGAACAATGCGTCACTTGATTGCTTTAATTACACACTTGACATACTGTCGTGTTTACAGTTTGTCATCATATTCTATATTTATAGAAAAAACATTTATATTTGCAATTATAGCAAGAATTATGGTAAGAACACATAAGTTCTATCGAGGGGTGGTGACATGTATTCAACAGTATTATTTAGGATTGTATTTCTTACAACTAGAGCTTCTTCGATATATTTGCATACATTGGAAATTACTAATCCATCACAAGAAACTAATAATTGGTGAAATTTATACACAGATGGGTTAATATAAAATGTATTACTTATATATGTTTTTCTTAAATCAATGAAGCATCGGCATATACATATAAAATTATATTCGTCTTCTAAATCAGTTCCATTACAACATAAACAATATCGTTCATTACGCGGAATATTGTGTTGGGCGTATCTGCCAGTTTGAATTATCAACAGGTGTGCAGATACTCTTATTCTTACAAAAAAAAAATAACGCAGGCGTCTAGGAAGTAAGTCCAAATATTTTTCATATTCAAAAGAGGTTTTAAAAACTTTATATATATATCTAATACAGGACTGCCATTCAGTTTACCATACCACTCTTGTCTAAAATTGTCAACAAGTCTACATTTGAATTCTCTAACGAAACTATTTATTAGCACAACATTTGGTTTTTCAAATACGTAACCAAATCCATAATTATTTAACAGTCATGTTTTTGACGTGTGTGATCCAATTCGTAAAACATTTATTACAATCGTTTAAAGCTTTTTTGTAAACAATTTGCATAATAATATTTTCACTGGTTAAAATTTTAAACAAATATTTTATAATTTTTACAAACCTGTTTACATACAATGGATATCTACCGAATTCTCCAAAAACAGCAACATTACATGTATCTATTTTAACCTGAAGTAATCGTTTGCAAAATTTTAAATGTATGCGTTCAATGACATCTGACTTGTTAAAACCCCATACCTCTGCGGAATAATTTAATATGGAACCCACACAGGAGTCAAACAACTGACATAGTATTTTTGGTTTAATATCGAAGTCACGACATTTTATCAACAATGTTTTCATGGCTTTAAGGGCTTTACCAAGCTTGGTTTAATTTAAAACTGCCAGTATAATTTAGTACTGTGCCTAAGTAATTAAAGTTATCAACAACTTCAATATCAATAACATTATATGCCCATTTTTTCATTTTGTTTTAAACCTCCTCTCTTTCGAAACACCATAATTTTCGTTTTAGAAGTGTTAACATTTAAATCCCAAGAATTGCAGTATAAATACAATCTATCTAAATGTGACTGGACTTCAGCAGGTGACTTGCCAAAAATGGCCATGTCATCAGCAAATTATAGTAAAATCATCGTAATATCATCTATACTCAAACCAGAGTTAATGTTGTCTTGTAGGTACAGTTCAAGATCTTCAACACATAAAGAAAACGACGACATAACTTCACCTTGCCTCAGTCCAACCGCATAACTAAAATAATCTGAATAAGATTACATGATTTTACACGCGACTTATCATTTGCATACATATCCTTCACTATTCTAAGCAATTTACCTTGTATACCAGACTTAAACATTTTCAACCATAATGCATTGCGGTATATACTATCAAAACATTTTAACATATCGACGTATATAACATACAAACGTTTATTTTCATTTAAATAATTTTGAACAATCGACATCAAGATATAAATAGCATCAACAGTTGAATATCCTTTCCTAAATCCGAACTGCGCATCCGAAATAATAGTGTTTTCGTTGAAAAAGTTTCAATGCGCTTGTTTAGGATCGTAGTAAATAATTTTGAAAAGCAACTAACTAAAGTAATGCCTCTATAGTTATTCACATCATTAACAGCACCTTTTTTATGCAAAGGGATTATAACACCTTCTGTCCATGTATCGGAAAAAAGCCCGATACAAGAATACCGTTAAAAACATCGCACAAATGTGCTGACAATATATCACTGCATTAAAGAAAATATTCATTGAAAATACAATCAATACCTGACGATTTATTTCGTTTTAAATGTTTTAATAGCAGTGTTAACTTCTTCAACAGATATAGGTACGTCAAGTTCTGGGAATACAGATTTTTCTAAGTTAAAACTATTATTTAAAGAAAAATCTTCTGCATCATAATTACAAAAATCAGACTCATTGTTACTAAGCTTTTCGAAAAATTGTGTAAATTCTTCTAAGGATATTTTATTTTTTATGGCATTATTCTTTGATTTGAAAAATTTGTGAAAATCTCTTGGTTTGTGTTGTCTTAAATTTTCAATCTCCAACATTTGTGTCGATAGCAACAGGCTTTCTTCTCGCGGATGAAGTCTTTATAATACCTCTTACTTGTGCATAAACGTTCTCTGTTTATATCTGATTTACTTGAGTTCAACATACGTAAAGCGTCATTGTACAAATGTTGTGCATTAATGCACTCGTGATCAAACCAATCTGCATTCTTTACACCGCTATTTGCACGGAAACTAGGATTTGTTTTGTAAACACATGATTTAGAGAATAACGGGCCAGTAACACTTGCGGATTGTTTCAGTAAATCTATTTAAAATGTCATCGATTGACGTTCTACTTAAACAATCAATATTGTCTACAATAGAATTAAATACAGGTAGCATACAAATAATACATGAATGAAATTGGCTACGTAACGCATCGTTCCACTTATACATGTATTTAACATCGATGTAAGACTTATACTCAGACGATGTGTTATTACATAATAATGAAACTGTAGTGGGGCGTGATCACTAAATACGTTAAAATCATGCACGGTAAAATCTGAAATACTTGTAAAGCTGTATTCATTTGCCAATAAATAATCGATTACAGAAGTACCGTTAGTTGAATAAAAAGTTAGCTTAGAGCTATTCCCAACTCTACCATTAACAATACGCATACCTGTGGATTTACATAAATCTAGTAATTTTACTCCATGATTATTCAATTAACTATCTACTGAGGCACTAACAGAGGCGTTGTGTGGTGGTAATATACATCACAATAAACAGTATTAATTCTACCATGTACAATATAATCACATTTATTACCAACTCTACTATTGAGATCGCCAGCAACAAAAACTTTACCAAATACAGAATAATAAGAAATATCATTTTCTTTAATTTCAAATAAAGCCACATTAAATGTGTATACTGGAGAGTCATGTCCCCAGATATAAGTTGCACAAATATAAAAATCATCCCAGGTATAAAAAATGTGTGGTCTAGTTTTAACCAATACAATTGTATCATAATGATTTTTTTACAATAACAACACCATCAGCTAATTCTACTTTACCGGTAATATAAACAAGAGCTACCGCATAACGGGTGCCACGCTCGGCTGCGAAAGCTTGTTCAGATTTTCTTTTAGAGGTCACAGTGACCTTGACCTTTGACCTAGTGACCCAAACTGGGTGTGGCGTGTAGAACTCATCAAGGTGCATCTACATATGAAGTTTCAAAGTTGTAGGTGGAAGCACTTTGATTTTAAAGGCAATGTTAAGGTCTTGTTAAAGTTTTATATTAGATGTCACAGTGACCTTGACCTTTGACCTAGTGATTAAGAAATGGGTGTGGCATGTAGAACTCATCAAGGTGCAACTACATTTGAAGTTTCAAAGTTGTAGGTGGAAGCATTTTGATTTTAGAGCCTATGTTAAAGTTTGATATTAGGGGTCACAGTGACGTTGGCCTTTGACCAAGTGACCCAAAAATGGGTGTGGCGTGTAGAACTCATCAAGGTGCATCTACATATGAAGTTTCAAAGTTGTAGGTGGAAGCACTTTGATTTTAAAGCCAATGTTAAGGTTTTAGCACGACGCCTACGGCGGACGGCGGACGTCGGACGGCGGACGAGCTGGCTATGACAATTGCTCGGGTTTTCTCCGAAAACAGCCTCGCTAATTACAATGCCACCGCTATTTCTGAGAGATTTCCTATGCTGAAATTTTCTAAAAAAGTTAAAAGACAAGTAACCACTCAAATTAATATCACTAGTGCTATTCGTCCAAGATTCATACAAAAACATATATCATGATCACTTAAAATATTTACAAAGAAAGGATTACTTTTCTTGAAATCTGTAAGACCATTTGCATACTTACATTCACGAAAATCAGATAAGAAACACAAAACATATTAGAACTAGATAAAATTAACGCGGTGAAATAATTTGGCGAATAACTTTTTACAATTGTAGAGAGCAATGTGAGACAACAAGTTTTCGAATATAAAGGACGACTTTACCTTTTAATTATTATAATCATTATACGGTTTGACTTACGCCGTATAAGATCAACTGTAAACGTAATTATAACGATCGTTTGAGATTTTTAATGAACCGTTATTTTTTTCTTCATTTTATTATTTCTATTAAATAAGCAGTCGATGCTGAATAAAATCAAATATTACCCTTGGTACACGTATTATATTCAATGAAATAGTTATTCTCAAATACAGACAAATTTCCAGAAAAAAACACGTAACGCGAATTGTGCGGAATATGGTGGTATCACTCGAACACAATATGGTGGTATCACTCGAACACAATATGGTGGTATCACTCGAACACAATATGGTGGTATCACTCGAACACAATATGGTGGTATCACTCGAACACAATATGGTGGTATCACTCGAACACAATATGGTGGTATCACTCGAACACAATATGGTGGTATCACTCGAACACAATATGGTGGTATCACTCGAACACAATATACAAAAATACAGTCAGCCAAAATATATAAATATAAAAGGAATTTTTACGAATACGCTACTTTAAAATAGATATTATCGATAAATCTCTGGATTGGCTAACACTAAGATATTTATTCAAATAACACATAGAGGAGGTGTTCATGTTTAACATTAACTAACGGCTTCAGATGTATACATACATATTAATCAAATGAATGAATTGTTACTGACACTTTCATTGGAAAATAAATAAATTGCTTTGCATCTTAAAATAAACTATTTTTAACATATAAATAGTTGCGTTTTTTAAGAAATAAGAATAAAGATCGTTTATTTCCTTGTTGTTTAAATTTTATATCACACATAGTCTAGGCTTTAGGTTAATACAAACTAAACCACGTGTTGTCGCTGACTTTTTAGGGTCTTAAAAAGCAAGTATCGATCTTATATCTTTCATAAATAACCATATCATCAATATCACTGAAAAGCAGCTTGATCAAGTTATTTCAGGTCAGCGCAAGAAGCCCTACATGGTATTCGTGTTATTGAATAATCCGTTATTATACAAATACAATGATACAAAAAGCAACCGAATAAACGAAACAGATGCCAGTAAGCGGCATTATTGTATGGAACTAACTTAATGGATGTTATATACGCATCCCACGCTAATTCTATTTGCATGTTTAATTCACACAAATGGGCTAGCATGTTTAGTGTGGTAGCCAAGTACCCTGCAGCAAAGTACTTCAAAAGGTCTAACGATAGCATATAATCTAAAAACTTGTTGAAAGCATTTGATAACGATAGAGGATCCTTGAAAGACAGATATTGGAGATAATATAGAAATGCTTTCGCGTCGATCACTGCGTGCTCTGTCCCAACGCGGTAAAAAAAAGTTTCTGTTTTCATGATTATCATTTATCATCGTTTTGAACATCTCATAAACAAGTTGACTTGGTACACAATTTGCCTCGGTTCTTGTGAATACTACATCGAGTAACATCCTTGAAGCCCTTTTCAAAAAAAATTCCGTTGCGGCAGATGTTTCTTTTGCCCCGACGTTGTCTTGTTCCATCAACATGAAAGTTTCAGACATTGAAATCTGCGTCATGTCCGGTGTGAGTATGCCTTCAACGTGCCGAAGAAGAGTTTCTGCTCTACTGTATTGCTGTGTGCAAACCAGCATGGACGCGTACTTCAAGTAATTTGGGATATGTATGGGACTTAAAGAGTGTTCATACATGTCGATAACTGATTGACTGATAATCTCGTGGTTTTGTATTCTGATAGACGCTGTTGCAGACGCTAAATGATTAAAATATATGTTTAAAAAGTAACCGAGTTCAGCACTGTAATTAGGGCTTTGTTCTAATGCATTGTTGATTTTCACTACGCAACCAAATAGGTAATGAAGTACACACGACTGTTCGATTTTGCATAAAATGTTACAGACCGCAACACTAAATGCTCCTGGCGCAGGTAACACATGTCTCATTAATTTTTAATAATAATTGACCGATTTTTTTCCCTTGATGGCATCTCGAAGTTATTCAATGGGGCATCTATTGACAATCGTTGTCCTATGCTATCCATGCGCATTGATAGAATGCATTTCAGCTTTGAATTTATCATGTTAGTCAATGTGTTTATCAAAGTTGCAAATTCATGTACTTCTATCTTTTCGAGAAACAAGTTGACGGAGGAAACGGTATAATGGGTACACATGCGACGTTTAAGAAATCTTCGGAGTGTGGTTAAACAGTAGATCACACATTTGATGAGATTGTCTTTCGTCCACATATCCTCCGCATAGTTTTTCAACAGTGAATAACAGGGCGGTTTTCATGTGAAATGTGCTTAAACGGTCACCACAGATCGGTCTCAATAACTCCTTTCTGATCATATTTGTCATTACGTAGGCTTTCATTTGAACGATGTTTGAATCAAACATGAGCAGCCTTTCAGTCATGTTGGTAGACATTCGCCACTGAGAATAACGAAAATTTCTTATAAAAGGCACAGTCATAAATGCACAAAACCGGACGGGATCGTGCGTAAGTGTGCTTTGCTTTCCTGCCGCTACAAAATATACGCCACACTCTTTTGCTTTTGTAATTGTATCTTGTTTCGGCCAATGACCTGGTTGATGTTGATTTGGTCTTGTAAAACTTATTTTGCAATATTCAGGCAAAGATGGGCATCGTATGGCAAAGGTTACATCAACAGATGGTCCATCCCCAGCAGATAGTCCACCCCAAGAGCTCAAAGAAATTGCAGGACCATGTCGTATCCGATTGTGCATCCCCTTTCGTCCATATGGAATGCGAAGGATCCATTTCATCAGTAATGCTGAACACAAGGACACGTCCAAGTTTGTCTAAAATATAGTCATGGCCTATTAATGATTTAACCTCTTCATCCATGTTTTCTTCGGATACCGGTACGGGGTCACCGTTCGAATCTTTAATTAAAAGCTGCAGACTACAGCATTGTGGAAACGAAAATGTGTCCCTCACGACGAGGACCCAAGGGTTAAATTCTGAAGATGAGCACTCCGACAAATGCAAACAAGCAATATTTTTGATTGAATGGACAATAAAATCGACGTCCGAATTCATGCCTATTGTTGTGGATCCCTCACTTTGGCTTCCAAATATATGATTAGCACATAACAGTACTGGTAAGAAGAAAGGATGTATTAATTCGATAAGAAGTTGGATGTGCCTTCTGAACTGTGTAACTTCTTCCGTCATACCTATATCATCCATCACCTTGTCTAATTGCAGTGCATTTATTTCCGTTGTCGCCATATTTAACTCCACTGTTAAAATGTTGAATACAATGTGTTATATATGAATATTTCTTATATCCAACACAAGTTATGACCAATACATCTGGATTATTGATCCCGTTTGTTGTATTTACCTTCATCGGTTTTTAACCTGTGCGACTTGTTTACCGATCTCGATTCAATAGACTACACACACATTGGCATGCAAACGATACTTTAAACGGTTTAAAGCAACGTTTGAAATGAAGTATATATAATTCAGGATACTTAATGTAAGTCAATTAATAGCAAACGTAAAGGCATTTTGCAATAATTCAAATTAATTTCTATAAAAATTCATTTCTTTTATTTGTTTTCGTTTTGAATGATGGGTCGTTAGAAAAAATTGATGTCGATTTGGTAATCGTCATTACTCTAAGTGTTCGGACACCCTTTTTATAGCAAAAATAATTATTTTTCGTGACTCTAAATTTTCGGACACACGAGTTTTCGTCCATAATACATGTATCTAAGTGTTGTGTTTATCGGATGAGTATATATGGTTTAGATACAGTAATACCTCACTAAGACCCGCATATATGCATAATAATCAAGAAATTAGATTTTAACATTTTGACTTATTATTTTACACAAATATACAGTATCGATAACAGTATATAGATTTGTTAAAAAAATGAAAGTTTAAAAGTTATTGTCACGTAATCGTTCATAGTTTATGGACGACACATACTTACTAACAATGTTCATTACTCTTAAATTACCAGTGTGTAGCCTATCATTCGATGTCTCGTCATGCGCGTATTGCCAAGGTGACGAGTTTTGCATTAACTACCATTTTCTCGTGTCGCGCATAGGACAAGTCCGTCCCTCCCTATTTATGTCGGTTTCTCTGCATAATGTAGGATAAAATATTCAACAACACCACATATCAGTTTCTAGTCCAATTTAATGTCTGAATTAACTAATATTTCAGTTATACAAATACGTTGTAATTGCTACATGATTGTGTCTTTTCCATCTGTCCACCTCTAGGTCTAAACGCTAACTGCCTATTTCCCTCTAACATTTGTCCCGTGAAACTCAGTTATGAATCCGATTGGTCAGTCTTCTAAATAAGCTGATTGGCTAGATTACTAAGAATCTCATTGGTCGGTCTATGCTTTGCTTGACCAATACAAACATACCCGGCCTTGTGTCAACTATACTATTCTTTAATCTCTCCCTCATCGATAAGCTTATTTGAACATATGTGCACTTTGTGACTGTCATGTTTACTGGCCCTTTTGATAAAATGTTCAATATTTCTTACATGAGGTAACCCCACATATTCCACCTACAATTTCTAACCATAATGTGACATTATAGAGGTCATTGTTGGCAGCAATACTGTTTTGTTCATGAAGCATGATTATCATGAACATGACTGTTTTAAAATGCGGAGGGTTTCTTATTAGGTCTTTTCGTAATTAAGAAGTTGTCTCCCATTCGGGTAGGTATCACGAGTATCCCGTGTAAAACGCGGTCCGTCTAATATGCATATGCGAATATGACCCATATCCGCGGATTGATCTAAAAGTGCGGATATGGACGAATACAGGCAATATCGACCCTTTGTCTGCAATGTTTAATAAAAACAAAACACAATATGGGTTAAATTTGTTAGTATTGTCTCAAAATATAACAATTTAATAGACATTATCATTTTTCCAACTCTTATTTCATATCCGCGAACATGACGAAGTGCCACAAGATTGTTTTAGGGCTACACACCACAAACAATATAACCATGCCGACACCACATATATTTTGTTGTATAAGTTTACATAATGTTTATATAATATACTGAATGTATTATTATTCTTGATGTCGTCTCAAAACTTTAGTATTTAGATATACAATATGCTTTAGAAAATATTAAAATATTTTTGGGCCGATTATCGCCAGACCACAAGTAATTAATGATGTTACTTTTCCCTGGTTATAATTTTATTTTATATGAAAATGTTTATTTAAATATATTCAATATTATGAATGCAGTAAATATTGTCTGAAATGTCACTGTTTCAAGTGGCATTTTTCATTTGAAAATAAATGATGATTTCAAATGCGCGATTATGATAAAATCGACGAATGTGGTTTATCCAATAAAGGATCTATATTTGTACTGCTATAATAACTTTATGCAAGGTAAAAATATATTATATTTGATTGTTACTATTTATTTAATGCTTTCCGGTGGTTTATTGAGAAATATAAGCGAATGGAAACTGATAATTTCAATGTTTCAAACAGTGAAAATTAACAGTGAAAAATATCGATAATTTTTACTTTTTACTGTGAAATGACGACATTTTTTTGACGAAATGACGTCATTATCCCACCGAAAATCTTTAGTTAAACTCTTAAACAATATGTCCCGATTTTCGTAATTCCGTCTATACAGAGTTGTCGTTCGTGCGGGTAGGTATAGCTACTTCCGGTGTTAAGGAAAACAATGGGGAAATACTACTGGTCCATCGTCAAATGCCTTAATTTTAGCGGTATAAAAGGTACATTTTCAACAAAAGAATCATTACATAAATTGCCTAAAGACTCATTACAAGAAAAGCTTGGATGACAGCAATTAGCCCGAAAAATTGGTTTCCAACGGCGTATACCCAAGTCTGTTCCGACCACTTTCGAGACAGAATCGGTCCAAACTTTGTTGACCGAAACAAAATTCCTGAAAATTTTCCTCAGCGCAAAGTAGTAACAAAACATGAAAGAAAGCAGTGTATATTAAGACAGCCACTTCCAGAAAATATCTCTGTCACCTCTGCCATATATTTCCATTCGTAAGTACCAGACAGGTAGCATGTTTTGTAGTCATAATCCAAATTGTCCACATCATGTTCATATAACCATTATAGTTGCAATGTCATTGAAAAGCAATGCATGTCACTGCGAAGGCCCGCGAAATTTAGTAATTAAAGATGATTACTTTTCTGTCTTTTAAGATGAACCCGTACTTTTTAAAAAGTCGCTTAACTAAGTTCTTCCTTACATACGGAAGCACGTGCATGTTAACAATTATATTGCACTATAATTATACATATATATAACAGATACATACAATTTTCTTTATAAATCGTCAGAAATCGACATTCAGGATTTCTGTACAGTTAAAATCCCCTGAACAAATGATGACTCGACAGTCTCTTTCCGTAAATATTTATAAAAAATATGTTATGCCTGACGGCTTGACTTGCTTCTAATGAATATATTAGGCACCAAAGGGTGGTTTGTTTTTTATTGTAAACTGAAATTAGTTCACAAAACGAAATGTTGTTGCAGAAAGTCACTCAAATGTTATTTTTGTCCGAATTGTATCAAGCCTGAATAACTGTAATCGATTACCGCGTACTTGTAAGAAGATCGCTCAATATCGGCCTAAGTCGGGTGAGTTTCGTAACCCAGAACATTCAAAACATGCCTATTGAAATGCTCAATCATACATCATCATATCTTATTTAAATCATTGATATAACTGTCATTGATGAAACTCAGCACATTTGCCAGATGAAATTCGGTATATTGTTGATGGATTGAGTTCCATAGTTTTTTTACTCAAGCAGGAAAGCATATTTGGTCCTAATTGATTTTCGCCTAAGCACTATAAGGGTCTACGAATCATTTTGTTATCTTAGTGCACGGCTGGGTTACCGTTTGAAAATCTTACCCATTTATTGAATGTTGGTCGGTCATATAGCAGCAATATTTTTGTCGCACAATATCATTTTGTACTTGAAATATTGCTTCCATTGTCGATTGGACCTTCCTATAGGCCGATTGTTGTGTTTCACGAAGGTTGCTAAATAATCGGGGTCGTTTTAATTGCTTTTTACGGCTTGTAAAGAACTTCGATAAAAGGCAAGTTTGACACTGATCTATAGTTTATTAGTTTGTTTCGGTCAAGACCGGGCTTGTTTTCAGCAAAGGACTAATACGTTAAAAATGAAACACATACGAACGCTAAATTAAATGATGTATTGATTATTTGAGGCAGTATTAGTGACTGTTCGTCCTGGAAATGTGATCTCGTTTGGCGATTTCTGAAGAAGCGTTTATATATTCTGCTCTGATTATTGTGACAAATGGATCACTTTTGTTGTCACAGATGACAGAGAATGTTTTGGGATTTATGGATGCTAAATGTTGTTCTCATATCCTGTTTTATGTGGTCGATTTTGATTTTGAAAAAGATGTTAAAACCATGTGCCAATTCTTGAGATATTTGATCGGAACTGTATTAGATGACGTCCTTCGATTGTTCTTTTTATAACTATTATATTGTGGCTTCACTCAGTAACTTATTTACCAATGTATATATGTTATTTGTTTATCGTATGATCGATATGACGGGGTGTGTCTTGTGCCACTTTTGTTCTAGCTTTCGTCGGTGGTGGTTTGAATCACTAGAGCATCAGCAAACCAGTCACATCTTGGTCGCCGTACTATGGTCTTAGTCCGATATGGTGTATGCTGAGTGACAATATATCACGCCTGTAAGTGTGTACAATTGCATCTATATCTGAATACAATGTTTGATAACTTTGCTAATGCCATTATAATACATCCTGTTTAAATGAGTGAATGTTAAAATATTAGTGTTTGTTTTTCTGAATTACAGCTACTTTCTTACAATCGGTGGCTTGGAAATGGTTGCTTTAAATGTCACAGCAAAATAATAATGAGATATCTCCCAAAGTAGTGTCTGATATTTCAGGATCTGTTAATTTGATATCATGCGTATTTAGTAAATACTAAGGCAACATAATTATTCGTCTATGTTATGATCTTGACGCACCGATAATAGACAATAATTCAGTGTACCTTGTTGCACTTAGACAAATAATGGAACAAGATATGTACCATTACATTTCGGCTTCATGTGTTGATGATTGTCCGGTTCTTGCATGACGTGTACTTTGGTACGCCAAATGTCTACGACTATTGAACAATTTAACGTTCTCACGACATTGAGAATAACACTCGACCATATATACTATTATTATACGATTGCTTGCTACGTTATCAGTTTTACGAATGTTTTGTCAAGTAAGGCTTTTCGGGGCGTCATTTATTGGATCTTATTATAGAATTCTTTCATTCTCTGCGTTTTCTCGTAGACTTTGCTTTAAGGACACCGTCTGCACATGAATTGCTTTGAAGTTCAGATGGTTTAAGTACACGATAGTCTGTGGGAAGATGTTTGTTTCCCCATCATTTCAAGTGAAAGCAATGATATAAAAGTATGTGTTATTAGTTATTTGTACGTCCGTGTGATTAAACATTTTTATTTGTTTAAAAACCTTATCATAAACTGTTGTTCCTCTCATTTTATGATGTACTTCGAATAAATGGCGGTAAGGCACATGTTTTATACTTTTGAAAGCAAGATACTCAGATCAAGAAGTTATGGGTAATTTTGCACTCTTGTTTACTTACATAGGTCTTGTAACACTTTGACGAATTATTCTCCAAGATTATGATTTACCCATAGATTTTGCTAAATCCATCGCCAAAAGCCAGCCCATAAACTTTCGTGCAGCGTGTTGAAGTATAAAAGCGATATTCATAAACAAAACAAATTAATTATGTTCAATATATTTGTGTGCAATAAATAATTAATACAGTGGACTTCATGGTAAGCAATTATACGGATATACAAGCCAAACTGCCTTGTTTTAAGAACACTGTCATTTGAAATTGTACATGGTTGATTCAACCACTTGTATTACCCACTTATTACATCATTCATGATTACAAAAGATTTAAAATGACAGAAACAGGAAAACAATTTTGATTTCTTGAAACAATGACCATTCGTATTGGCTTAATCTTATGATTATTGAAAACTTGAATATCTGCTTTATTACAATAACAGTACGAAGCGCTGGTGGTAAAAAAGATTAAGATATTCACATCTGGAATACTTACATTGTTAGCTTTGGTTTCTAAAGGAAAATATATCTATACGATGAGTAAAGCTCAGGCTGTGTCAATAGAAGAAAAACCCTTAAGAGAATTATAAAGTCTTGGGTTACACAGTTATGTTACAAACTTCGAGATGTGTTAAATTTAATGTTAACATTAAATGTTAATGATCCGACTATAAAACAGTAAAAAAGTTATTTAACACCGCAATGGTCGTGATTACATTCAACCTACCTCAATGAAACGAAGATTCAAAATAGTTACCATTTATTAAATAGTGATGCGTGGGCGATATAATGATCGTGTCTCCAAAAATTAAAACTGTATTGCCCTGGTGTTCTCTGGTTTCCGTTAGTTGTTAAATGGTTATTAAAATATCATTTATTTTTTGTTTAATTGCCGTTTTGATTGTGTTTAAATTGTGTTGCAATTTTATTAATGTGTGTGCACTCTGGGAAAAGAATGAAGCTTGAGGCTTTATAATACCTTTTTACATCCCCTTTCAATATGTTTAGATGCGGTGAACACACGTTTATTTATTTTAATCGCTTTTGTTCTGCGAATTTGTTGATAGTAGTTGTGCTTTTGTGCTGTAGCATATTGTCTTGTAATAGGTAACGTACCATAACTATCCTCGTCCTGATCATAAGATTGGTCTCTAACGTCTCTAAGTGGTGTTAATGGATTAACACATTTTTTTACCAGTCAGTTGTGTAGCTCTTATTCACCTCCGTTCATTTACATTTCACAAATACATTACACTAGGTATTGTTTGTTAACAAATATATGAGTAAGTAAATGATAATGCTATTTTAACAATGTATTGCAATTGCTTGACATATTAAGGTGCTCTATTTTAAGTATATACAATACATGCATACAGAACTGTTCATTTCAATCACACATGACATAATAGGATCAAACAAGAAGTTTGGACATACGCCAAATATGAATCTTAAAACAATGAAGACAATAACATTCTATAAGATATTTAAATCTAATGACACCATTTTCGATACGAGTATACTTTGATTTCGAATAGGTTTACACTATATCAGCTACAAAGTTCCTTTTCTTGACATTTGAAATTGGGTTGAATTCCCAAAGATTATTTATAGCCCTCATATTGAGGGTAATCGCCCCCTCTCTTTTGTTAGAGTATATCTGTGTTGTTTCCCCTTTTATATGTTAAGAATATTGATATCACCAATGTTTGAACCCCCAATCACATTATGTGATTTAAGAAAGTTCAGGATAGTTTTTCACATGTTGTGAGACTAGCAATTCAACATGATTTACATAAATACAATCACAGAACGTTATGTAATATATGTAACATGTATAATATAATGAGTGTATACAGAGAAGTCGCGAACAATGGTACCATCATTACACCTTTGACTTTAGCCAACGTGTGAGCCTTCCTCATTACTCCAGCCAGATGCGACCGCTATACTTCATGTCCTTGAGGAAGATCCATACCTTTGGTTTTAGAATAGATGGCGAGCAATTTCATTATTGATGACAATGAGACTATGGCTTAAAATGGTGGCGATGTCCATGGTCCGAACGCTGTCAGCTCCATGATTGATTGGGCGATTGAAAACCATGGCGGCAATCCGGCGTCTTTTGACGCTCATGTAGCCATTTGCACAGGTATACATTTTTATAATCAGTATATAAAGTATATGTTTGTAAACTTTGTAAAAAGTGCGTGTCATATAGGCTGATTGTTCATGGTTAACTTTTTTTCTGACTTTCAAACATGCATTTTGCCCAAAAATTAAATAACAATATCAATTGCTAACATATTTGTAAGTATAAATATCTTAAACATACGTATTCATCAATGTATGCTTTTCTGTTTCAGGTCAAAACAAAACCGGTTCGCGTTAGGCTACTTAATGTGATGAGTTATGACTGGGCAGCACTATCGAGTACCTTATGCAGATACCAGGTTGGTAACTTTACGCAAGCTACTGCTATCAAAATTGATTCGCAAATATGAACGTATGGGTGCTTATAATAATTTTAATATTTCGTATATATGTGTTTAATTAGTTTTTAATTGTGTTCGCTATAACTGAAATTTAAATGAAATGAAATTAATCAAGTTAAATTCAGTAACTTTACATAAATAACACAATAAATATAATAAATAAAATTTTCAAGACCAAACAAGCAACTGAAATATATATATATATATAAATAAATCGATATCTATTTCGGAGATCAATTCTAAGCCATATTATCTTCTTTTTTTGTAACAAACTATACACTGTATGGAATTGGGTTTTTTTTTGGTACAGAAAGAAACAAATGTGTATATTCGTAAGCAGGCAGAACCAGCACTTCAAGTTCTCTGCAGAAAAATGAGCCAGGAATCGTTAAACTAAGGGCATCATATGACGCTGTACATAGGACTGCGTGCATTTTAAAGGACCCCGCGGGTGATGCTACTAGACCAGATGTTGTGCCCGCGGCCAACATAAGCCCAGCAAGAAAGGCCTATTTATATAAGTCTGTTCGACCGTACGTTCGACCCGCGTACCAGGACTCAATATGCCCAGCATCTGACGCAGATGTGTGAACCAACAAAACACGCCGTTGGCTGACACCAAGTACACCAGCAGCAAGTTAACTAGTTGTCTGGTGTATTCAAACAAACGGCCCTTTTTAGAGCCACCCTATTTTTCTTACGGATTTGTAGCTCACCTATTTCAAGCTATTGCATTCAAACTTGGTACACTTACTCACTATCATGAGGGGACTGGGAAGGCAAAGTTAGATAACTGGTGCTGGCATTTTGACAGAATTATGTGCCCTTTTTATGCTTAGAAAATTGATCATTTGGTTAAGTTTTGTGTTTAGGTCCACTTTATTCCTAAAGCAATTGCGTCCATACTTGCAACACTTACTAACTTTCATATGGGGACTGTGCAGGCAAAGTTATATAACTCTGAATGGCGTTTTGATAAAATAATTGCCCCTTTATACTTAGAAAATTGCACAATTCGTTTACTTTTCTGTGTTGGTCCACTTTACTCCTAAAGTATCATAGCTATTGCTTTCAGACTTGGAACACTCGCTAACTATCATAAGAGGACTGTAAAGGACAAGATGCATATCTCTGATTGGCATTTTGACGGAATCATGGCCCTTGTTTGACTTAATTACTTTGAATATTTGTAAATTTTTGTGTTTAGATCCAATGTTCTTCTAAAGTATCAAGGCTATTGCTTTCAAACTTCAAATACTTTCATACTATCATGAGGGTACTGTACCTGGTAGGTTGAATTTGACCTTGACCTTTGAATGACCTCGACTCTCAAGGTCAAATGAATAAATTTTGCTAAAATTGCCATTACTTCTTTATTTATGATCAGATTTGATTCATACCTTGACATTACAACACTTACCTGACATACCACAATATACTCCACCCAAACCATCCCCAACCCCCCCCCCCCCCCCCCCAAGAATCCCCCCTCCAAAAAAAGTATTTCCATTTTTTCTTATTTTTGAAAGATCATCTAATAAATGACCACATCCTCACACTATACCCCCTCTCAACCCCCGACCCCCCCCCCCCGACCCCACCCCCCCCCCAAAAAAAAAAATTAAATAAAATAAAATAATATTTTTTTGAAACATGATTAAAAAAACACAAATATTTATTTTTATTATTTTATTTTTGAAAGACCGTCAACCATCCCACCCAAGAATCCACCCCGATTTGTTTTTCTTATTTTTGGAAGAAAATGTAATAAAGGAAAACACCCCCACACTATACACCCCTCTCCACCCCAACCCCTCCCTCCTTTTTGATTGAAGTATTTAGATAGGTCCCTTCACCTTTGAAAAGAAAAATAGACGAGAGGTCTGCACCCGCTAGGCGGTGCTCTTCTGTTTTTTTATAGTCACATTCAAACTTATAAGATTGCATAGTATTGGCCCCAACTTGTAACAATTGAACTTTATCCCCTATACTTGTTTTTGTTACTTCATTGCTACGCAACAATATTTATTATGATAACACAATGAATGAAACAACATAGTTGACCTATGTAATGGCCTATATGATTAATCAATATTTAAATACTTTGTGTTTGCAAAACCAGAATTAAAATACAATGCGTGATATTTTCTTGATTCGTCGCAAATGATTTCAACGTTAATCATAAAAATGGGATGTAACATGACGTCACACAATGCCTATTACTTGTGTGTCTCTCAGCCGATATAAATTATTATTTTAAGCAATTTACTCGAATATAAAATCGCTTTAACAATCAGCTAAACACCGAAAATGTGAAAAATTGTCATTAAGGCATGTTTGTCACGACGCGGCTTATATACATTTCACAGGTAAATGATGCGGTTCGAGGACTACACACGTCAATAACAATGACTAGTTATACAGCTATGACATCCTTTTTTATAAACGCTTGCATAACGGCAATTCGAAAACAGTAATACATCTTAAGTATCTAAATGCTTTTTTTACCAATCTTTTAGAATATATTTATTTCTAAAATAGCATTTTTCGTAATGAAAACGGCATGCCTCCTTTCATTAAAAGCATATTATATTTTCGAAAAATTAAACTGCAACTATCATTATATATACACTCGGGTAAAGAAGTTGACCACCGTTTTGCACACTTGTTTATTTCCGTGATTCTTGCTAAAGTGATCTTCACTATGTCTTGTTTCCCATAGTTTTAGCACAAGGCGTTTCCCGAAAGCCAGTAATTGTCATTATATTGAAGTGTATTGAACTGATACAAGTTGCTTTGCTGACACGAAACAAATACATTCCTTTCAAGGATGTATGCGCAATATGTATTCATCTATGCGGACTTATTTCACGAAGCATTGCAGACAGGTTTATAAACCACAACGTCTTGTCCAAAGAATCATGTCAATTTTATGTTAAAATGATTGATCAAACCTATTGAATTGCCCACTCTAATTGCATAATTCTAGAAAAAAAAAGATTTTGAATAATATAAACTACATAGCGAACAAACGCTATTAAAACATTTAATTTATTTTGTTTTTAGACAAAGAATATTTACAAAATCTTAGAATGGATTTGTTAATACTAACCGAAAAATACAAATCTACCTTATACTAACAGATGATAAGCATTTTGATTGTAGAAAAACATTTAATATAACATTAAACACTATTTCATGCATAAATATATTCTGTAAATAGTAGCTCAATATGCACGTTGAGCTAAAGTCCAATGATAAACGCATGAGTAAGGTGCCCAGTCTTGATATACTAAAAAATCTAATTATAGTTTCTTAGTCAGATATTTCAATATACGATGTGTGAAGCTTAAGCTGTGTCAACAGGAAAAAACGCGATGTCTTATAAACAGGACAATCATATTGGCTTAAAAACGGGACAAGATTTTAAATCGATGACCATACAGTACAGAACTATGCAACGAACAAAAACATGTCAAACTGTCAATATTAGTTCTTAATTCGGTTTTCTTAAAAATAAATAGTTTAATCATTAAAAGCAATAAAGATTATAATAAACGGAATCGGGTTTTATGAGATGTATTTAATTGAATCTTTTCATATAAATTAACGCAATGTACATGATTCGGATACGTGTATTCTAAATGTGGCGATGCTATTTTGAAGTGTTTTGCCTTGGCTTGCCTTGGTCTGCTCTGATTTAAAACACACATTGAAAAGTTTAATTGTTATTAATATGAAATATATTATCTTAAATTGTTGTTTGATTTGTGCAACAATTACATTGGGTTAGATTGTATTTAATGTGGGAAAGAAGAAGCTTGAAGTTTACATCCACAGTACACTATTTTTTAAACACGAAACATACAGAAATAAAATAAAACGAAAGAAACAAAAGTTGAAAACGTTTTAGTAATTGGACAAATCAAATCATTTTATATATTAAAAGGTAATAACACAATTTACGATAAGATATATTCATTTGTATACAAATTGGTTGACCATTGCCCAGTTGGGCATTTTCCTTTTTGACATTCTGTATTTGCTAGAATGAACTTTGCTTAGCAAACTTATTCTTCGGCCCCCTTATTGAGAGTTATATTTCCTGATTCTTGCGAATGTTTTTTTTTATTTCCATGATAGGAATATTTACATCAGTAATGTGTGTACGCCGAATAAAACCAATAACATTATTTACAATTCACTTACATTGCAATCCCATGATTATATGTAATATATTTAAAGTATCTATACTTCATATACTAGTAAACGGATAAATCATGCCACTCCAGGCCTAGAAATGTCCATTACATTAAGTAATTAGTTCTACAAATACGACACTTATTTTATCAACCATTGCAGTGCGGCAATTAAAAACACCAACTATGCACGAAGGAACCATATAACAATAACACACCGTAACTCTTTTAAACTTAATAATCGGAAAACGATGAGCCAAAGCAAGGTAAGGAAGGCAAGAACTTAGAAATAATTTATATCTGACATAGAAAGACAAAAAAAAACGTTAAGTTACGATAAATCATTTAAGTCAAAATTTTACGATATCGTTATCTCAAAGAAATACTGAAATAAATGGTGGACACTTAGTTCATAGAGCGTATGCAAAAATGTGAAATAATATGAACTCGGCGCCTGAAAACGTGTTTTCCCTTTCAAGTAAATGTTTCTAATATTTTAATTTTTATTGTGTTTGTTTCCTTTCTTGGAATATAAGCAATATTTTACAAAGATCTAAAAGAATAACTTAAATTTCAATTTGCATTTGTTTTTAATTGAAAAAAGATTTACCAAGATTACATGATAAAAGTATTACAGGGAAATTCAAATGTAATAGCGCATAAGAGGATAAAAATGACACTATTGTTTCGTGCATTATGTGGACCTTTCCATCTATCTACGAACATCGGAACTTCTTTAAACTAAGAAACTTATACTTAAAACTTAAAACTTATATTAAGAAGCGACATGACAGCGTTTTCTGCATTGTATTGTATGAATAAAATTATGCACTAATGCATAAGGAATATAAATATATACTTCTTATCCCATTAAGCTTATTTTAAAAATGTTAAACTGTTCGTTACCTTCAACCTTGAACAGTAAGTGTAAAATGTTGCATTATTTACTGAATCATTTAATGGTATGTCAGAAGGCATTTAGTATTCCAATTATATTTAATACTGGTAATGATGCTTATGGTGTGTCATTGGCGTCGCTCTGGAGAGCGGCGACTAGTATGTAATGCATTTTTTTCGCTTATGGGAGGAGAAGTTATTTAACGGATCAATGTATTTATATTTTTTTTAAGAATATCTTGCATAGTGGTGCTTTTTTGTGTAAATTAGTGAAAATAAGTACTGCATTCGTGCCTATAACATTAATTACAACATGTATTGCCAATAATGCAAAGCTAATTGTTTTAATTAATAACTGATCCACAACTGATCACAGGGGAAATATCACAGGGACTGGGCAAATACGCGAAATTTTCTGGTTTTGTATAAAAACAAAACATAATCAAAATATATTAATTTTGTGGTTTTTCTGATTAATTTTCCTTATTTAGTGGAGAATCAATGTAGTACGATATTTGACGACCCATCGCGCAAGCATGTTTATTGGAAGGCGTAGTTGTACGAAAACGTACAATGTATTAGTTTATTTATAGACATATAATAACAATCGCTATACACAACTTCACCAAATAGCAGTACATAAATGATGTCAGCCGGAATAGCTCAGTTGGGAGAACGTTAGACCGAAGTTGTTTACGCAACAATCATCTTAAGGCCCCCGGTTCAATCCCGGGTTCCGGCACGAACGAAACAGTTCGGCGGCTGACAATTTGTTTCAGTCAGGTTAATAAATATAATAAAGCTTTATTTTATGTAGACATTTTAAAATCCATTTTACTACAATTGGACATGTTTATTAAAATTAATGGATGCCACGTGTTGACAACGTTAATTAAAATTTCTTACATCACTTAAATATCTTATAAAAAATACACGTGTTTTTATATTAACAAATAAATGCAAACAACACACCTATTATCCATGTATTTTTATGGTTGTCTATCATAGGCCCTAATTACTATCCCTACCACATATAGAGCGCGAAGCGCGACACGTATTATTAATTGTAACAATGAGTTGCGATAAAGGAAGCAGCCGCTTATCAAGGAGGAGCTGTGTCCCAGCAACCCGTTTCCCTAGAGTCAAACACTCCTCAGAGTTTTTTTTAAGAACCACATATAGAGCGCGAAGCGCGACACGTATTACCATCCAGGTGGTATGGTCCCTTTAGCATTATCCGACCATTACGTCCATAGTTATCTTCCGTAGAATTTGTGAAATTTTGAAATCGTTGTTCGAAGTCCAAAATTTTCATCCTATTGTTCCTAAACTTGCACAGTTTTTTTATCAATAAGGACCCAACCAAAACTCTCTATATGAGCAATATCGGACCATAAGTCCAGAATTATGTCTCTTTGAATTTAAAAATGAAAGTGAAAAACTGCTTGGTTAGGTGATTATGTAAAAAACAATCATCAGATTCTTTCCAAACTTACAGTGTCTTCATATCAATGAGCATTTTTACCTCATTAAAAATGAGAAACATCGGGACAATAAGTCCAGATTTTTTTCCCATTAAATTTGACAAAATAAACAATTTCCACTTGTTTAAAAGATTTCACAACTTTCGTCTGAATCTTTCCAAACTTGTTAAGTGTTTTTATATCAGTATTACTCGAACTCTATTGAAAATGATGAAAATCGGAGCAATAAATCTATTATGATCTTTTACTGAATTTCAAAGTATTGTGAAATGCAGCTTCTTTATGCAATTTACAGTTTTCATTCATTTTCTTTCAAACTTTTACAGTGTTTTCATATCAATAAGTACTCAACCCCTATCGTAAATGAGCAACGTAAGAATAAGTTCGGAATCATCTCCCCTTGAAGTTTAGAAAAATATGAAATTACGCTTACAAGATGAAGCATATTTTTTAAAACCTACACAGTTCTGTTGCATTAATGAAAACTGCACACGGATGCCAGTAAAAAAAGGAGACCAATGTAAATAAAATGAACTATGAAATATTTGGGGGTTACAACACAAAATCATAGATAATGATTATTTGGGGGTTATAACACAACATCATAAATAATGGTTCTTTGGGGGTTATAACACAAAATTATAGATAATGGTTATACCAGTATCTTTTTCTATTTTGTTTAAAATAATCGGCCAATATATTAATATTTACAGAAGAAAAAAATCGTTCCAAAGTAATTTCATTGAGTGCCTTTTAAACTGAAATTCCCGACGCCCGTTGATGCTTTGCATCAATACTTATCTTGTTTCTTATTGCAATATATATATATATTGTACAATTGTGCACTCTTACATAATTACAAAATGGTAGTAATAGTACCATGTTTATTTGTCTGTGGTTTTGACTGAATGGTTTCTGCAGACACTGCATGATTTCGCGGTATCTCAATTCGTCTAAAGTGTTTTCAAGAACCACTACTGTCCCTCGGATTACTTTATCAAGACTATGCACAAAACGCTATAAGTGTATTGTTGTCACCAATGTTGGTTTTGATGCTAGGCTTTTCAGGATTGCTATTGTGTTTTCAAAGATGCGGCTTTTCCTTGCGTCTTTTGTGTGATCAATCTCATTAGATTCGTTTCGTTTTCTCACTGAATTTGTAGTCAGATACAGATAAAGAACCCTTGAACATGTTCGCGAGAGCCGTTTATTTATATAATGGGTGTATTAATGTCAATCTCGCAATATTTCAATCTTTACGCAATTGCGTTTGCTTTCTTTTATTGTGTACGTGTATTTAAACGCGTAACAGCTCACAAAAGAAAAAGGCTTTTTCAGTGTATTTATCACTTTGAATTGTCAACAAAAAACTTATATGACTTTTGTATTAGGGAAACAAGTGATTGTCAATACACGCTAATTATAATTTAATGGTATACGTTATATAAATTAGTACATGTAAATGCTCCATGCATACATGCCGAATTACAAAACGAGCGGTTTCCTCCGCGTGCAATTATGAACATATGCTATCCAAACTATCGCTATTCATGTTTATTTAAATATTCTTGTGAGAATAATTATTTGTTAAACAAATTGTTCTTCAATTTAATTTTCATTAAGGACCAATTATATGGTTTTTTTTTCGCCGCTCCCTTGGTGCAAAAAGGTACAATGTGAAATTAACAATCTAATGCACATGATACCTTTTTGCACCAATAGGGCGATTTATTGTTTGCTTCCTGTTTCAATCAGCTTCTAAATGAAACGTTCAGGTATCAGATTAATCTTTAAGCCATTCGTGTCAAGAAAAGACGAAACATTTGTCATGAAGACTAGATGGCTGCAATATCGAGCGATTGTATTTCTCGCTGGATAAAGTCGTACGTCTCAGATATTGCTTTACTGGCAAACAAAAAGCGCTGTTAAGCAATTTCAATATTGGCACGGTTTGCTCAGGATACGGAACAATCCAGCAGTGAACGTGTTGCGTTCGATGTATGTATCGGATGACAGTGGATCGTGATTGATTTTTGTGATCTGATAGGAATAAAATTATATTGATTTGTTCAGGAAAGCTGTGGGTGTTGCTGCCATTTGGACGCGTTCGAAGTTATGAACGCTTTATAGTTCACGAATATGTTTGTAGATCATAGCGGAAGTTACATTGTTTGATCTGCATGAAGGAGATTTATGAACGTTTCACGTATTTGTTTATTTTAATATTCTGGTGTGATAACGTTAATGTATCTTGCGTTTTAAAGTTTTCTTATTTATATATCGATTTAGAATCGTATGATGAGTCATTACGTTATTTAATTGTCTAGTCATGCCAGTGTCAGTTGTACGAGACACATAAACAAGCAACTGCTATTTATGGCATATATTTACACGTATAAAATAAATTGTCAACACAATATCAAATAGTATATCATTACCTATAATGAGAACGAACGGATCATTTGTCCGACGATGTCTTCTTGTGCTAGTTGTAATGACAATCCGACCGACTTCCGGATTCAAGGGTAGGAATCTCACTATTGGCGGGATATTTCCCATGTTCGGCAGCTGGGCCGGGGGTCAAGGATGTTTGCCTGCGGTTCAAATGGCTCTGGAGGATGTGAACAAGCGAACCGACCTCTTAACAGACTATATGCTTCACATGGATTATAACGACAGCCAGGTATGTGCGCGTTGGTTCTTGCTCTGTCATGCAACAAATTTATAAGATGTGTATCTATTAGATATTTATAACATTAGATATATATAACATAAAATCGTTTATGCAACCGACTACCTCAACTTTTAAAGCAAAATATCCATCGAACTTTTGAAAAGGTCACTCTTAAAGTTTATTTAAATTACAAATTCATGTTATTGTATACTTGAGCTGCACGGTTCCTTATATACAGAGTTAAACAGAAGACAGGAAGTTAAACGGTCCGTAACTAAAAACTGTATCTTTTGTTTGCAAAAACACAATAAGCACAGTCAAATTGTATTAAAATAAGCTGTCGCGTGTTTGAATGGAAGAGAATCTTACCCGAACTTGTTTTATTCTACCACTCAAAATTCGCACTAGAACCTGCTGCTAGTTGCACCATTTACAAATATAGCCTGAACTGTAGCTTACGTATGCATGAGCATTATTTTATCCGTAGTGTCTGATAAGAAATGATTTATCCCAAAACTCTTGTATAGCTTTACATCATCGAAATCACACATCTGAAGGCACGCCATTGTCTCATATAGAAATAACTTATATTGAACATTACTAAGGAAATTGTAGAAACATTTCAGGTGAGGCATTCATATTAAAATCCGCTAGTCTTGTGTGTCAGTCAAAGGTCCATGTGCCTGAAAAAATATGACAATACACACAGCACGTGATAAAACAAATGATTAATGATGCCAACGGTCAATGCAACGTATTTGTGGATTTACACCTGTTGAAAGGAGATTTGATTGCGTGGTAATTATCAAATTCGTTTAATAATTCCCCGAGCAATATAATGATGACTTTCCGTTGCATGTGGACGATCACGTTGCATGTGTGCCGTGGTTTAACTTAGAATGCAATACGTCCCCATGTCGCAAATGTATATAAGTGACTATTCACAGTTTGTATTTATGATTTTGTTTCAAAAAAAAAATTGATTACCTTACGTGAAATGTAATGTACCGCAAAGAATACCAGTAACGATTTTTAAATTTAATTTACTAAAAAAACACAAAAGGCTCGGTCTGCCTCGTGCGTTATTCCATTTACTTTGCGCAGAGGCTTTACCATATAAAGAGATTAAATTATGTGATTATGAAGCATAACGTCCTTCAGTTGCCGGTAAACCTCTTTACCTAATACATTGAAGTTGACAGTCTGTTTACACAATGTATAAATAAAAGATCCGACCCTCCTTAGAAAAATAGAACATATAAGAATAAACAAAAACAATGACAACATAACGTTGCGCGAGTTCCTTACGAGTAGTTGTATGCCGATGTAGAATCGCCTTCATGACGTCAAGAACCATTAAAGTCCCAGAACTAGCACTTGAATAATGGGAGCAATATATAGGTTAAATATCTTTATTCATTACGATAATTGGCTGTATTACAATACAGAGTTTCAACTTATGGGAACACTGACATGGCCGAGACAATTATTTAAATATTTACCAAAGGATAAATGATGGTGACGTTCTATTTGATCAGAGTCGTTTATAGGGTTTATATCGCGGCCATGCTTAATGTTGACTTTATCCAGACTATTGAACAGAAAATAACTGGTATTGACATCAAAATTGCACGCATTATGATTTATTCAGTAAAGAGATGCATTACCAGGGCCGTTCTAATAATGTACCAACCTTAATAATGCTTTCCGGTTTTGTGTTTTGAATTGTCTTGTATAAGGTATGTTTTTTTCACTTAATATATTTGATTATTCCATAAATAAATCAAGCGCGAGCGGCATTTAGTGTCTTGAATATATCTGCGGAATTTTATTGCCGTACTGTCTTGACACTAAATGATCAGTTACGAACAAAACTCGGCACAGTGTAAGATGTGAGAAATGAAACTACAGCAATAAAATAACTACATAAATATTTGTTGACCGCAACACTAAACAATGACATTATTACAGCTGGTATCGAAACATTTGAATACTAAATTCACCTAGAAGACAAATATGTATATCGTCGAGTAATAAGTTTAAGCGCCTTGGAACGATCAATGAAAACATCGTGGATTTTACAAACGTGTGGTCGTCTATTCTTCATATTTTGCTCCACGTTAAACAAAATACGCGTCCATTAAAATGAAAACAAATGTTAACCGTTTAATATCGAAATTCACGTCACATACAAATCACGTTCGCTTAAGACCTGCGCACTGTTACACCTTTTTTATTCACTCCGTCTCGTTAGAATGAATTGAAAATTCGCATCAAAACAGAAAGAAATTCAAACGCTCAGTATGATGTCGTGACTTGTAGACAGCAAGTGGATAGTTCGTCCATCGGTCTTATTCGAGAAGTAGATTGAAATTATTTCTAACGGTTTTTTTCTTAGGTGTAAAATGTTACATTTTGAAACGCTCACATTTTGTGTTTATATTTGGAAATTCAATTAAATACTGACGTCATTCTTAATTATTGTTTTCATCTGCAATATATTCAGAAGACATGTACTGTTTCTATATTTATGAAAATATAAATTCAACATGAGTATATGACTAAAATTGATATAAACAATGTTAAACATAATTGATCATAAGACCTTTGCTAAAAGTTTGTTAAACCTACACAATGGATTATGTGGAGTAAAAATTTATTACAAAACGCAGGGAGTAAATTATTCATCGCAAGTTAACACAACAAGAATAAACTTCCAATATTTAAATGGTTGCAATTACTTATAAAAAAGTTGTTTATTGCCGCACGTTTTCAATGGGTTAACCAGGCATCGTAAACAGTTGCATTTTGGCTTGCAGCAGTTCATGTCACAATCGAAAACGGAAATGGATTCTACGCCAGGCTGGCGTGTTATCGTGAAACTGATTTAAACCACTCTTGGATAGTTGGAAAGTGTTCTATTTGGTTTTATAAGTTTGTTATTATTATTGATATTGAGTTTGTTTCTGCTTTTTGTAAAACAATATATATGTTATATGAAAAACTTCTTCTTTTTATTGACATTTAAATTACCTTTTGATGTATATTCGGATTCGTGTATATGAAAATAACATTGCACGCTGTCGAAAATGATGGAGATACATGATATTGATTTAACACAGATCTATAAACAAATGTATATTTTTTTGTATTTCGAATAGTTTGTGGGATTTTTAATACTGAACAAATACATTTTGTTGAAAAAGCTAAGCAAAAATATTAACAAATACTTTAAAATAAGTTAAAACATCAATTGTTACTGAGCAACTATTTTCTGAATACAATTGTTGCAAACATTATTTTGTTCGAGATGAAGAATGTGTTTATTTGAAACAAAAATGCCTTCAATATAAGAACACTTGTGTCGACATGCACTCGACCAATTGGGGTTTTATTCAGGTTAACTTAAAATTGAAATTACATCGTTAACCTGCGTACTCAAGATCGATTACATCGGAGGCTTTTGAGACAAAGTCCATTAACCATTTAACAAATCTCAACATTCTTATAAAATACTCTTATTGTTTGATAATTAAACTTGTTGTAAGGATCAATATTTGTTAAGTTTTAATATCATCGACATTATCTGTTTTTGTTGTTAGAACTTAAATGGACCTTTAGAACAAATTAAATATTGAACACCTACATTCCTCGAAGCGAGTTTATTGTGGGGATTGGGCGCTGTCCTTATGTTTATTGTTGTCATGTTTTATGACGTGCGCAAACTGCGTTCAGATCCAAAAAGAATCCATCTTACTGGCATTTAAACAATCTACTTGGTATAAATGCATTTTAATGAAATCGCTTAATAATAGTGTTATAAATATAAAAAAATGTAGTTTATTTTCAAAATGTTTTTTTTACCTAAGAAATGATCATGTTTACCGTTATTTATTATCCTCGAGCATATGACATATTTGTATGTTAATTAAATTCATGTTTTATTATCTTTTCTGGAACGGTGTTATACGCAATTTGCTTGGTAAATACTGAGGCAGTCAATCGGTTGATGCATACAGTAATCTGATTATTCGCAGGGCTAAAGCCTTTTTATTATTTTAAACACCATAGATTAAACTTTTGATACGCTGTAATGTCTTAGTCTTAACATACAATATCGACGTTTAAAAAAAAATTCTGGTAAGCATAACACTTGTTCAATTCCAAAAATGATGCTTTCGAAATGCTTTAACGTACGGCACAACATCATTAATTTGGGATTATGTTCGTAGTCGGTGGATGGATTGATTTTAAGCATGAGAACAATCAAATATACAATACTTTGTTAATTCCAGAAACTTGTGTCGGAATGAGACTATCATATATGTTACGAAAAAGGAATTAGTCCCATTGCAATCAGGACCATGCACATCCCATAAGATAACTGCATATACAATTTAAATTATCCACAATATCCGACCATAAATAACTTAAATCTGGCGCATTTTATTTTAAGGCAGAGCAACTGTCTGAGATATTTAATTGTTATTTGTAATTAATATCTAAAGAAAACTTATATGTGCAGCTCTATTAACCAAGACTTGAGAACAGACGTAAAAAGAAAACAAAAGTCGGCGTGCTAATCTATCTTCACCATAAAGTAGATTGCTATCGGATGTACACCGTCACATTGCGTTATTAATACGTTTTCATGATGATCTAGGACGCGGTTGGATCGCAAATGACGCTAGTGGATGTCGTAAGAACGTTATAAGACGGGGAAAAGGTCAGCAACTTCGTTAAAATACATTTTAAATGTACTGGGGATGCTGTTAAGTCGCAGATGATAGATCTCGTGCTGATCGACCAATACCAAAAATGTTCTATATATACGATTTTGTCAACAACTCGGGTCGGCTCGGTTTAGTTGGCATATATATTCATCTTATCCAAGTACTAGGGTAGGGCTTTTTGTTATGAGTAAACTTTTTTTTGCCTAGCAATAACCTCGTTGTAGTGAGAACGCCGCATACACGCAAAGAAAGGCAGTTCAAATTTAAGTTTGTGATATTGCATAATGTTTGGATGTCGTTAACGAAATAAACAACACATCGGCGTTCTTACGACGGCTTTCGTTGTTTTCGCAAAACTGACCGTTTTAGGTCTTAGATGACGCTAATGCGATGTAATTTGGATATTAAGGACTGAGTGAGCAAACCAAACGTCTGGCCATAGCACACACATGTTCTCAATGAATGAAACATATTACTATTGATATCCATAAATGTCTACAAATGTGATAATTATGAAATGAACACAGTATAAAGGCAACTGGTAATTATAAAGAGTACATTCGAAGCTGAACAAAAAGCATAGTTTAAATACATGCTATGAAATTAAGGTAACGTAATGTGTGGATTCGTAGGCTTCCGAATAAACAATTGGTATTAGCAATTCTAATAAAAAGCTGTGCATCCGTTACTTTTGCGGCTTATGCAAACATAATCCATTTATGGTTCTATTTGAAATCGAATGTATTCATGAACGCCAATTTGGAACGTTTATTGGACCTCTCTGTATTTCGTCGTTTACAGATGTAGGCATACCACTGTGTAGAGTGTTTCCGAATCTGTGACAAAAATAGAGTTATACATTTATATAAGATAACTCATTACAAGTATTTTTGTAAACATTTTATGACATCCTTCTCTTGTTTAGTTGAAATATTTGAAATAGGTCAGTTCAAAGATATAAGGAAAACCCACATCTTTTATCATATCTTTTATACACATAGAAGGGTAATTTCATTGTTCAAGGAGAAAGATTCATATTTACATCCGCTAGTTTTTTATGTCAGTTAAATGTCCATGTGCCTATACAATATGAAAATACACATTGCATATGATATGATAAAACAAATGATTAATGATACTAACGGTCAATGCAACGTATTGGAGATTTACACCTTTTGATAGGCGATTTAGTTACATGGTAATTTACAAATTCGTTTAATTATCACACGAGCAACATAATGACGACTTTGAGAGGCACGATCGTGTTGCACGTGTGCTGGCGTATGAGTGAGCATGTAATAAGTCCATAATTTGATGTCGCAAATGTTACTAAAGTAACTCTTCATGAGTTTCTATTAATGCATTTTGTTTCAAATCAAAATCAATTACATGACGTGAAATGTAATGTGCCGCAAATTGATTACCAGTAACGGTTTTCAAATAATTACAGAAACAAAAAATGCTCGGTCGTCCTCGTGCTGTTTTCAACATGCTATGTGCAGAGGCTTCATTAAATAAAAAGATTAAATAAAAGATTATGAAGTATTGCGTCCTCCAGTAGCCGGTAAACCTCTTAACGTGGATCGGAGCCTTTATTTATGCATTGTGTACACAGACTGTCAACTTCAAGAATAAACAAAAACAATGACAGCTTAACGTGGCGCGAGTTCCGTACTAGTTGGTGTATTTCGATGTAGAATCACCACGGCCTTCGTGATGTCAAGAACCAAGAGTCCCAGAGCTAGCACTTGAATAACGAAAGCTGTGGCGAATTTTGAGTTATAGTTGCAGTTTCCTGCTTTGAAGTTCTAATTAAAATATATTTCAATTTTGCAGTGTCTTGTTATGTGGCGGAATCCGGATAACTTAATCGAAACCCCACATGTCTGGTATTTTACCTACAACCTTTCAAACAGTACATAGCGTATAAAAACGGTCCAATAGTAAAACGTCCTTTCGCTGTTTTCACTTTGTTTTGTTATTATATATATTGGAAAAGTATTGTCTAAATGTCGAATGGTCTTGAAATTGAATGGCCGTAACATATCAATAGTGCTTCATTCTGTGCATTCGACATGAAATTCATTAAAATAACATTATTTTCGGTCGTATCAACTTGTCTTTAAATGAGTATATGCTTTTAAAGTTTTCGAAGAGAATCTAAAGATGTACGTTCGTTACCGAGCATTTATTATTTCCCAGACGTGAAACCATATCTTTTGACATATTTATTAAAGATAATTACCTTTATGCTTCCGTGTGCTTCTTTCCAAAGGCCATATTTGGATCATAATTGGAAATTGTTGTTAGAGCTTCATAAGTGAAGTTCGTGAACGGACCGTTAATTTCATTGAAACTCGGTTATTCCATTGTTCATGTCGGGTTTGCGATATGTGTTACTTCTATTTTCATTACTTTTTTACTTCTTGAATAATTTAAAGATGCAGAGAATGTATTAAAATTTCATAAACATTTTGCAGTTTGATATTTGGCGTAAATGCATGAATACATATTCTTTTTTATTGTTGATTTTTTTTATTTAGTGACACCTTAGTGACTACCTTTAAATAATTAGGATACATTTATTATTAAGTATACATAACTTGTATAAATTATTAGTGTAATTGTATGAGTCACTTTGGTTTGATTTTATGAACTAATAACTGGCATTATACCGTGCAACCGCTAAGGCAACAATATATTGGTTACATTTCTTTATGAACATTCATTACGATAATTGGCTGTATGACAAAACAGAGTTTCAACTAATGGGACCACTGACATGGTCAGCAAATGATCAGTTACGAACAAAACTCGGCACAATGCTAGATAGGAGTAATGAAACTACAGCAATACAACCACTATTCGTTACTATTCGATTTTCTTTTATTGAATTTTATATATATAGAACAGTAAAACAAAGACCACAACACTAAACAATGACATTATTACAGCTGGTATCGAAACCTTTGAATAATAAATTCACTTAGAAGAAAACTATTTACGTCGTCGAATAATGTGTTAAGCGCCTTGGAACGGTCCATGCAAACATGGTGGTTTTTCACAGATGTGTGGTCGTCTATTCTTCCGATTTTGCTTCACGTTAAACACATTTTAATGTCCATTTAAATGAAAACAAACGTTAACCATATAATATCGAAATTTACATCACATACAAATCAAGATCGATTAAGACCTGCTCTGGGCTTCAAGTCGAAGTTTAAGCAATCAAAGACGTTTGAAGCTAAAGTGCTAACATGCAAACAAGAGTGCGTCTGGATATTTAGATAGCATAGCTTGTGGTCTTAAAGACGGCTTATTAACAATTGCATGCAATAAATGAGCATTTGCATTCGTGTTATCTGCTGCCTCTCGTAGACGATGTTTTATGGTTGCATTTAGAGTGAGAATATTTCCGAAATATAGGTTTGAATAGTTTCTTATTTGCACTGTTATATCTTTCTTATTAACTTGTAAGAAGTAATTGAAAAAATTCGCACCAAAACAGAGAGAAACTCAAACGCTCAGTATGGTGACTTGACTTGTATATGTAGATGGCAAGTGGATAGTTCGTCCACTGGTCTTATTCGAGAAGCTGATTAAAGTTATTTCTTACGGTTTTTTCACTTGAGTGTAGAATATTACATTTCATAATACACACATTTTGTGTTTATATTTGGAAATTCAATTTTAATACTTACGTCATTCTTAATTATTGTTTACGTCTGCAATATATTTAAAAGTGTTTTACTATTTCCATATTTAGGAAAATAGAACTTTAACATAAATATATGACTAAAAATTAATATAAACCATATTTAATATTATTGACCATTTGAGGTTTCATAAAAGTTTGTTAAACCAACACAATCGATTATGTGGAGTAAAATTATATAACAAAAAGCGAAAAGTAAATTATTCATCGCATAAGCCAAGTAAGCAACACACGAATAAAATTCCATTATTAAACAGATTGCAATTACTTATACAAAAGTTGTTTATTACCGCGCGTTATCAATGTTTAAAGGCATCGTAAACTGTTTCATTTTGGCTTGCAGCAGTTCATGTCACAATCGAAAACGGAAATGTATTCTACATCAGGCAGGCACGTGATCGTGAAACTGATTTAAAACACACTTGGATATTGGGAAAATTTTCTATTTTGGTTCAATTAGTTTTTTCTATTATTGATCTTGAGTTTGTTCTGCTTTTTTGCAAAAAAATATTATATTTTACATAAAAACTTATTCTTTATTACTGAAATTGAAATAACTGTTTGGATTTATATTCGAATTCGTTTACATGAAGATAACATTGCACGCTATTGTAAATAATTTAGATACATGCAATTGATTTAAATAACAAATATCTAAAAACAATGGTATCATTTTTCTTGTATTTCTTTGCATCTTCGTTTTCCGAGCTGATAAATTAATTTAACCATTATGCACTTAAACAAATAATGGAACCATTTACATTCAAATGTTTTTTTTTAAACAAAGACTATTCGTTTTTACAAAATCTTAGAATGGATTTTTTTTATACTAACCAAACATACAAATGTACCTAATACTAACAGAATAGACATAGAAAACCATTATGATGGTAGCAAAACATTAAATATAACTTTAAATACTATTTAATGCATACATATATTCTATACATAGTAGCTCAATAAACCCGTTGATCTTAAGGCCTATGATGAACAAATGATTAAGGCGCCCACTCATGATACACTAAAAATCCAATTATAGTTTCTTAGACGGATATTTCAACATACGATGTGTGATGATTAAGCTGTGTCAACAGAAAAACAACCATGATGTCTTGTATACAGGTCAATCATTATGGCTAAAAAACAGGACAAGATTGTAAATCGAGGACCATTAAGTACTGAACTATGCAAAGAACAAAAACATGTCAAACTGTCAATATTAGTTCTAAATTCTGTTAATTGAAAAAAGTAATATTTAATTCATTAACAGCAAAACAGCATTAACAGCAATACAAATTATAATTAACGGAATCTAGGTTTTATGAGATGTTATTTTCTGAAAGAATTTAAATATAAATGCACGCTATGTATTTGATTCAAAAACGTATATTGTAAACGTGGCGCTGTAATTTAAAGTGATTTTCCCTGGCTTTTTCTGGTTTAAAATACTCATTTAGTAGCCTTATTGTTATAAGCATGAAATATATTCTCTTGAATTGTTGTTTGATTTGTGCATCAATTATGTTGGGTTAGTTTGTATTTACTTTTGGAAAAAAGAAGCTTAAAGTTAACATCCACAATACACTATTTTTCAATGAAAAAACATACAGAAATAAAATAATACGATAGAAACAGAAGTTAAGATTTAAGGAACGTTTAAGTAATCGGACAAATCAAATCCTTATATATATTAAAAGGTAATAATGCAATTTACGATATTAAGATAATGCCATGTGTATACACATTGATTGACCATTGCCCGGTTGGGCAAAATCCTTTTTGACATTCTGTATTTGCTCGAATGAACTATGCTAAGAAATCATAGTCTAATCTGCCTCCTTATTGAGAGTTATATTTCCTGACTCTTGCGGATACAGGGTTTTTTTATGTCTAGGATAGGAATATTTATATCAATAATGTCTGCAAGGAAATGACAGTATATTTTAATTATTTTGTAAGCCTGCATATCCAATAATATTATTAACAATTCACTGACTCACATTGCAATCGCATAATCATATGTAATATATTCAAAGTATTTATATTTCATATAAACGGATAAATCATTCCATTTCAGACCTAGAAATATCAATGACATTTAGTTATTAGATATAACAAGAGATTGCAATGCAATATGGTCCCCTACCAGTGAAACTCCACCCTTGCCAGTATTATATATATATATATATATATATATATATATATATATATATATATATATATATATATTTGTTGCCATAGCAAACAGAATTCTTGACGTAAGAACAAAATGAAATGATGTGTATCATTTCCATATTGCCATCTATCCATCTTTCAAGTTTCATGAACATATATGAAGAACTGTTAAAGTTATCGCAGGATCAAGAAAAGTGTGACGGACAGACTGACAGACAACAGACAGAGCGCAAACCATAAGTCCCCTCCGGCTTCACTGGTAAGGGACAAAAATACGACACCTTTTCACAAAGATCTAAAGAGTTACTTTAATTCCAATTTATTTTTATTTTCAATTGAAAATAGATATGACCGAGATGACATATGGAAAGTAATACAGTGCAATTTAAAATATAATAGCACATGTGGGAACAAAAATGGCATAATTGTGTTGCGAACTATGTGTACTGCTTCAACTAACTACGTAAATCGGAACTTCTTTAAACTAAGCCATGCACTACATTAAAACTTATATTAAGAAGCGACATAAAGCTTTTTTTGAAACATTAACTGTATTAATCTAATTATGAACTGATGCATAACATAGATACATTAATACCTCCTATCCTATTAAGCTTATAAAAAAATAAACAGTAAAATGTTGCATTACTTTCTGGATCATTTGATGGTATGTCGGACAACATTAAACATTCCAATAAAATTTATTACTGTTCATTCTTCTAATGGTGTGTCATTTCTTATTGCAATAAATATATTGTACAATTGTGCACTGTTACATAATAACAACATGGTAGTAATAGTCCCATGTTGATTTTTGTGTGGTTTTGAATGAATGGGTTCTGCAGACACTGCATGATTTCGCGGTATCTCAATTCGTTTTAGGTGCTTTCAAAAACCATCCATTACTATAAGTGTATTGTTGTCATCAATTTTGGTTTTTACGCAAGGCTTTACAGGATTGCTATAGTGTTTTAAAAAAACGAAGTTTTTCCTTGCGTCTTTTATGTGATCAATCTGATAAGATTCGCTTCGTTTTCTCACATAATTTGTTTTTAGAAACAGATAAAGAGCCCTTGAACATGTTCGCGAGAACCGTTTGTTTATACGATGGGGAATCGTGTATTAATGTCAATCGTATAATATTGCAATTCTTAAGCAATCGCGTTTGCTTTCTTTTATTGTGTACGTGTATTTAAACGCGTAGCAGCCCACTAAGGAAAATGCGTTTTTAGTGTATATATCTCTTCGAATTGTCAGCAAAAAATACATATATGACTTTTGTAATAGGAAAGCAAAGTGATTGCCTATAAACACCAATTATAATTTAATGATAAACGTTATATAAATTAGTACATGTTCAATGCATGCATGACGAATTACAAAACGAGTGGTTTCCTCCGCGTGCACTTATGAACATATGCTATCCAAAGTATCGCTATTCATGTTTAATAAAACATTCTTGTGGGAATAGTTATTTGTTAAACAAATTGTTTTTTTTTTCAAATATATGTTTGTGTCGCTCCCTTGGTGCAAAAAGTTACCATGTGAAATCAACAATCTAAGGCACACGATGCCTTTTTGCACCGATAGGGAGATTTATTGTTTGCTTCGTGTTTTAATCAGCTTCTAAATGAGACGTTCAGCTATCAGATTAATCTTTAGGTCATCCGTGTCAAGAAAAGAAGACTAGATGGCTGCCATATCGATCGATTGTATTTCTCGCTGGATAGAGTTGTCTGTCGCAGATATTGCTTTTGCTAGCAAACAAAAAGCGCTGTTTAGCAATTTCAATATTGGTACGGTTTGCTCAGGATATGGAACAATCCAGCAGTGAAAGTGTTGCTTTCGATGTATGTATCGGATGACAGTGGATCGTGATTGATATTAGTGATCTGATAGGAATAAAATGATATTGATTTGTTCAGGAAATCTGTGGGTGTTGCTGCCATTCGGATGTTTTCGAAGTTATAAACGCTTTATAGCTCACGAATATGTTTGTAGATCAAAGCAGAAGTTACATTATTTGATCTGCATGAATAAGATTAATGAAAGTTTCACGTACTTGTTTATCATAATATTCTGGTGTAATAACGTAAATTTAGAATCGTATGATGCGCCATTACGTTATTTAATTGTCTAGTCATGCCGGTGTCAGTTTTACGAGACAATTAAACAAGCAACTGCTATTAATGTGGTTTGTAATATAGTTTACATTTACACGTAACTATGAAATAAATTAAAAACACAATATCAAACAGTATATCATTACCTAAAATGAGAACGAACGGATCATTTGTCCGACGATGTCTTGCTGTGTTCGTTGTCATGACAATCCAACCGATTTCCGGATTCAAGGGAAGGAATCTCACTATTGGCGGGATATTTCCCATGTCCGGCAGCTGGTCCGGGGGTCAGGGATGTTTGCCTGCGGTGCAAATGGCATTAAAGGATGTGAACAAACGGACCGACCTCTTAACAGACTATATGCTGCACATGGATTATAACGACAGCCAGATAGGTGCGCGTGGTTCATTTATAAGAATTGTATCTATTAGATATATATAACATAAAATCGTGTATGCAACCGACTATCTCAACGTTTGAAGCAAAATATCCATCGTACTTTTACAAAAGATCATTTTAAAAGTAAATTCTAATTACAAATTCATGAATTGTATATTTGAGCTGCACGGTTCCCTATATTCAGAATAATACAGAATACAGACAATTAAACGGTCCGTTGCTCAAAACTGTTCAATTATTTTCCCTTCTAACGTCATGATGCCTTAGAGATGTTCCAACCTAATGTTACAAATGGTTTAAAATAATTATGTTTTTGTTCGGTGAAAAACCTCTTTTTCAAAGGATCTCTATAGAATTGTTAAACTACAAACATGTTTTATAACAAGCACTCGAGAAAATATGCCTTGTCCTGTGATGTCTTCTATAACGCTTTGTTACTCAAACAACTATAACATATAATGTATGAATGCAAGATAACATTTTGTTAACGATTTAAATAGCAAAATACTATTTGACCGACATATCGCATGCTGTCATTTTGGTGAAATAAGGTCGTCAGCATAATATGACGTCCAATTTAAAAGTTAATGCACATTAATTAAGGACGTGTCAAGTTGTTTACCTACGAAGGTAAAAACAAAAAGCACAGTCGTTAGTATTAAAATAAGCATGTCCTGTGTTATAATGGAAGATAATCTTACCCGAACTTATTTTATCAATGATTCTACCACTGAAAACGCTCACTAACACATGCTGCTAGTTGCCCCATTTACAAATATAGTCTGAACAGTAGCCTACGTATGCATGAGCATTTTTTTATCCTCAGTGACTGATAAGAAATGATTTATTCTAAAAACTCTTGTATAGCTTTACATCATCGATACCACACACCTGAAGGCACAACATTGTCACAAATGTAATTGGAAATAGAAATAACTTCAATTGAACAGTAATAATACAATTTCAGAACAATTTTCAGGAGATACATTCATATTAACATCCGCTAGTCTTATACGTCAGTTAAATGTCAATGTGCCTATACAATATGAAAAAACCACGGCACGTGATAAAACAAATGATTAATGATACCAACGGTTATTGAAACGTTTTGGAGATTTACACCTGTTGATAGGCGATTTAATAGCATGATAATTCACAAATTCGTTTAATTATCACCCGAGCAATATAATAACGACTTTTCGAGGCACGATCGCGTTGCATGTGTGCTGGCGTATGAGTGAGCTTGCAATACGTTCATAAATTGATGTCGCACATGTTACAGCTAAGTATCTCTTCATGAGTTTCTATTGATGCATTTTGTTTAAAATAAAAATTTATTATCTTACGTGAAATGCAATGTACCGCAAAATAATACCAGTAACGATTTTCAAATAACTAAAAAAACACAAAGGCTCGGTCTGCCGCCAGCGGTTTTCCACATACTATGCGCAGAGGCTTCACTGAAATTAACAATGAGATTAACTTATGTGATTATGAAGCATTACGTCCTCCAGTAGCCAGTAAACCTATTAAAGTAATGTCTTGAAGTTGACAGGCTGTTTACACAATGTATAAATAAAGGATCATACCCTCCTTAGAAAAATAGAACATATAAGAATAAACAAAAACAATGAAAACTTCACGTTGCGCGAGTTGCTTACGAGTGGGTGTATTTCGATGTAGAATCGCCACGGCCTTCATGATGTCAAGAACCGTTATGAGTCCCAGACCTAGCACTTGAATCATGAGAGCTGTAGCGAATTTTGCGTTATAGCTGCCATTCCTGCCAGAAAGTTCTAATTTAAATACATTGTATTGTTGTGTTGTTTTGTTCTGTGGCCAAAACCGGATTACTTAACCGAAACCCCACATGTCCGGTATTTTACCTGCATCCGTACTGACATTCACGGGGTGAATTAATTAAATCTGTGTCGTTTATTCTTGTCATGTTCTGCAATACGTTTTCGCTTTCAAGCAGTACATAGCATATAAAACGGAACCATGGTAACACATGGTCCTTTCGCTGTTGTTACTTTGTTTTTATTTATATATATATATATTTGAAAAGTATTGTCTAAATGTCGAAGGGTCTTGGAATTGAATGGTCTTAAAATATCAATAGTGATTCATGCTGTGTATTCGAAATGATATTCATTAAAATAACATAATGTTCGGTCGTATCAACGTACTTGTCTTTAAATGAGCAAATGTTTTAAAGTGTTCGACGTGAAACTAAAGATGAACGTTCGTTACCGAGCATTTAATAATTCGTTGGAGTGATTGTCTGTTATCTTCAAATTCTAAACTAAGTAGTGGGATGTATTTAAGATAATTTCACTCATACTTCCTTGTGCGTCTTTCCAAAGGCGATGTTTGGATCATAATTGGAAATTGTTATTACAGCTTGAAAGTAAGTGAAGTTCGAGAACGGACCGTTAATTGCAGTGAAACTCGGTTATTCCATTGTTATTGTCGGGTTTGCGATCTGTGTTACTAATATCACTACTTTTTTTTACTTCTTGAATAGTTTCAAGATGCAGTGAATGTATTACCAATACAGAGTTTCAACTTATAACTTATGTCACATAAGTGACACTGTCAAATATCGAAATATTTACCGAAGGATAAATGATGGCGACACACTATTTGATCAGAGTCGTTTATGTGGTTTATATCGCGGCCAAGCTTAATCTTGACTATATCGAGACCATTGAACAGAAAATAACTGGTATAATCATCAACAATTCACAAATTGTGATATATTCAGTAAAGAGACGCATTTCTAATAATGTACCAACCTTTTGCTTAATGCTTTTAGGTTTTGTGTTTTCAATTTTCTTGTCTTATATATGTTTTGTCACTAAATGTATTTAATAATACCTTCAATATAACAAGCACGAGCGGAATTTAGTGTCTTGAATATATCTGCGGAGTTTTATTGCGGAGCTGACTTGACAGCAACTGATCGGTTACGAACAAAACATGGCACAGTGTAAGATAGGAGTAATGAAACTACAGCAATCAATCCACTACATAAATATTCGTTACTATTCGCTTTTCTTTTCTTTTTTATGCAACATAGAACAGTAAAGCAACGACCGCAACACTTAACAATGATATTATTACAGCTGATATCACAACCTTGGAACAGTAAATTCACCTAGAAGGGAAAGATATATATATATCGTCGAGTAATATGTTTTTTCGCTTCGGAACGGTCAGTGCAAACTTTGTGTGTTTTTTTACAGATGTGTGGCCGTCTAAACTTTCTATTTTACTCCGCGTTAAATTACATAACATGTCCATTTAAATGAAAACAAACGTTCACCATATTATATAGAAATGCACATCACATACAAATCAAGATCGGTTAAGACTTGCTCTGTACTTAAAGTCGAATTTAAACATTCAAAGACGTTTGAAGCTATGCAAACCATGCAAACAAGAGTGCGTCGGGATATATAGATATCATACCTCGTGGTCTTAAAGACGGCTTATTAACAATTGCATGCAATAAAGAAGCAAATGCATTCGTGTTATCTGATGCCTCTCGTAGACGATGTTTTATGGTTGCATCGAGCTAGAGAAAAGTTCCGAAAAAGGTTTGCATAGTTTCTTATGTGCACTGTTACACCTTTCTTATTCACTCGTAAGAAGGAATTGAAAATTCGCATCAAAACAGAAAAACATTCAAACGCTCAGTATTGTGTCTTGGCTTGTAGGTAGCAAATGGATAGTTCGTACATGGGTCTTTTTTGAGAAGCTGATTGGAGTTATTTATAACGTTTTTTTACTTAAGTGTAAAATGTAAAATTTCGAAATGCTCACATTCTGTGTTTATATTTAGAAATTCAAATTTAATACTGACGTCATTCTTTATTAATGTTTACATATGTAATATATTGAGAAGAGTTTTACTGTTTCTATATTTATGAAAATATAACTTTAACATGACTATATGAATAAAATTAACAAAAAATCTTTAACATAATGGACCATTTGACGTTTGCTAAAAGTTTGTTAAAGCTACACCATAGGTTATGTGGAGTAAAATTTAATAAAATAAGGCGAAAAGTCAATTATTCATCGCTAGTCAACACCACACGAATACAATTCCAATATTAAAAATATTGCAATTACTTATAGAACAGTTGTTGATTACCACGTGTTATCAATGGGTTGACCAGGCATCGTAAACAGTTCGAAGACGGAAATCAATTCTATGTAAAGCAAGCGTGTGATCATGATACTGATTTAAAGCACTCTTGAATAGTGGGCACATTTTCTATTGTGGTTCCATTACTTCTTTTATAGTATTGCTAATGAGTTTGTTTCTGCTTTTTGCACAACAATATTATATGTTACATGAAAAAATATTGTTTATTATTAACATTTGAATTACTTTTTTGATTTATATGCGAATTCGTTGATATAAAGATAACATTGCACGCTATTGTGAATAATGTAGATACATGCTATGGATTTAAATAACAAATATATAAAAACAATGGTATGCTTTTCTTGTATTTTGACTAGTTTGTGTAATTTTAAATACTGAATAAATACATTTTGCTGAAAAAGCAAAGCTAAAAAAAAAACAAATACTTTAAATAGGTTGAAACAGCGATTGTTGCTGAACAATAGTTTTATGAATACAATTGTTGCAAAAATTATTTTATTCGAGATGAAGCATTTTCATTTCTGAAACAAAAATGCCTTCAATATAAAAACACATGTGTCGACATGCACTCGACCATTTGTGTCTGGATTCAGGTTTAACTTAAAATTGAAACTACATCGTATACCTGTGTACTAAGATCGATGACATCGAAGGCGTTTTAGACATAGAACATTTACCATTTAAAAAATCTCTACATGCTTATAAAATACGCTTATTGTTCGATAGTTGAACATGTTGTAACGATCAATATTTGTTAAGTTTTAATATCATCCATATTATTGGTTTTATGTTGTTAGATCTTCATTGGACTTTAAGAATAAAGTAATTATTAAACTCCTACATTCCTCGATTCGTTTTATTGTGGGGATCGGGCGCTTTCCTAATGTAAATTATTGTCATGTTGTAAGACCTGCGCAAACTGCGTCAGATACAAAAAATCCATCTTACTGACATTTAAACAATTAACTTGGTATAAATGCATTTGATGCAATTGCTTTTTGATATTGTTATAAATCAAAAATTGATTTTTAATAACTGTTTTTTTACATAAAAATTGATGTTAACGATAGTTTATTTTATTCTCGAAAATGTGATAAATATGTTGGGTAATTCAATTCATGTTTTATTATCATATTTGGAGCGGTATTATACGCATTTGCGTGGTAAAAGCTAAGGCGAATAATCGGTTGATGAATAAAATAATATAATTAGTGACAGGGCTAAAGCCTTTTAAAAATTTTACACACAATAGATTTAATTTTTTCTCCGCTGTACTTTCCTGGTATTATATCGACGTTAAACTCAATTGTCTGGTAAGCTTGCCACTTTTTCGATGCTTTCAAAATAAATGCTTGAACGTACTGCACTACATCATTAATTTGGGATGATGTTCGTAGTCGGTGGATGGATTGATTGTTAGCATGGGAACAATTGAATATACATTCATTTGTTAATTCCAGAACCCTTTCAGGAATGAAACTATCCTATGTGTTATGAAATAAATATACGTCCCATTACAATAAATGGAAGTGCCACGCACATCCCATTTCAGACCATAAATTCCTAGCGCGTAATCAAAGCATGCCTGATACACAAAATATTTAAAGGGCAATAATTTCCTGAAAAATAATTGAAGCGGTTACACCGTTAAATATGCGTTTGTCCAAATACACAGCTGCGCATAACGTTTTATCAAATTGGGTCATATGTGCCTGAGATCTTGCGCAAGTAAGGCATGGATGGAAATAAGGAAAGGAAAGACGAAATTACATCGACCATGAGCATACAATGTTCTCAGGATCATTTGCTCCCCACCCCCACACACCAGCATATTTAATTACAACAACATTAAAGTATAATGGACAAGGTAATGAGAGTGTGAATTGAAGGACAAATCCGTGGTTTTGTGATATGGTGCTTCAAACCTTATAATTGGCATATATTTAATATGTGATACAAATTACTTCAAATGTTTTCCAACAAATAATAGAAAACACGTTTTTATCGAGTAACAGTTCAACTTTTAAATGCTCAGGTGTTAAACAAGCAAACGTGGAACTTTCTGAAACACGATGAAATAAAACAAAAACAATAATACAGTTTATGATCGTTTAGTGTAAATATATTTCGTTTGAATCGACGAATTTTACGGCCGAACTAAAAACTATTAATATCAACATAAATATAACAACGTCACACATATATAGTGTAAAAAAAAATCACAATCTGCAATTATTTGCATATGCAAGTTAATCACTGTACTCATTTCATTGAAAAACATGGTAAACTGAAAATAATATTTTAACGGTCAATATGTTTAAACTTATGTGTTAATTCCTTAATGTTATTTGTATATTGTGCCTCAGGATTCGTTTAATAAATGTTCATTTTTCAATGGACAATCTTCAATAGAGAATTGTAAGTATAATAACTTATAAATATGAATACAAACCTTTTGAATCGTCCATCCTTAGACGTAAATACATGAGAAAATAACACTTACCAATAGGGGGACGGTGTATAGAAGTAGGAATGAACAAAGCAAAATGAAATGGAGTAAATCCAGGATTTATTGTAGGTTAAAATAAAAGGGCAAATATAGTATTGTACATTACTTAAATAAAACAAACATAAAGGTGTATTATAAACGGAGTCTTTGAAATTATATGGCATGCGTCATTGTGTCAGATAAGCATTCAAGTTTTCGCTGACGATAATGAGCTATGCAAATGAACAAATACATAAAACCGTCTTTTATTTAGCAGGCAATTTAAGTTATTTCATTATTAAATGATTCATTGGTGTAGGATAATGACCACAAAATAGAGTTGTTTAAAGCATAGTAAACAATACATAGCGAATGCAATTTACAACATATCAAAATATAATGTGTGTTGTATTTCAAAGTGTTAGCTATAGTCGTTCGTTCACCCCCACAAAAGAAAACAATGTTCATAGCCAAGGCTGTTTAATGAACAGACCCTGTTAAATGTGACGAGAATCCCGTCTACTTTATAGAGTATAGTCGCTACTCCATCCCTAAGGTAAAAGAATTTGGTAAAAGGTCATTTTATTAGTCTAATTGATTCTCAAGCACATTTTTTAAATTATAATAAATATTTTTGTGCCTGTAACTTGCTCAGATTTAGTGTTAATTGTTTGTTGTCACTTTTTTACAAGCTTTAAAAGCTTAATACATGACGTTCTTAGCATTATTTTTTAATAGTTATAGGTACTAAGTTTGAATATTTTAAAACTGAATAATTTCAAACTAGGTGCACTATATTCGATGTTTTGCGTTATTTACAGTTGCCTTTGTTAAAGGTGACTTGATGAAAACGCTCAAATCTGTGATATATCTTTCTAACTAATTATGTCTTCCTATGTTACACAATACTATATCTCAAGGACCACAATAGAAATACGTGTTTTTCAAACGCGGCGTTTTTGTGTCATCCTTGATATATAATGATGGTTTAGTTTGTTTAATTCATACATGTTTCGTTCTCACATAAGTAAATGTGTGTGTGTGTGTTATATTGCCATGCATTCTGACATAGTATATCGAAATCAATCAATCAACCAATCCTATCGTTTGAACTAAAATAATTTGATAGATTAACATGACGAGACAAAATTTCATTCAGGCATAAGTTTGACGCTGGGTTCAAAGTTTAGCACAGGTGTTATTTTTTGCGTAAAAATCGTGAGGTTTTTCTTGCTTTCTACATGTATTGTTTACATTATAGAAATGTATAGGCCTTATACTGATATGTCAGGTATAGTGTATTTCATCCGCATTGCTGTTGACAGCTTACCATCAACACATTGGGTCTGGAACTGATCACTTTAGCAAGAAGTCCGCGACTGAAGCGTCTTCACGTGATATCGAACCCATGTTTCAAATGATTCCAAAGAGTTTCTTGTTCCATTATATCACAAACAGCTTAGAGGTCTAGAAGAAAATGAACTGCTGCATTCTTTGTGTCTACGGATTGCATAACGTCACTTCCGACTTTCATTTGTACTGTTACAGTAGGCCGATAAGTGTATTTAACTAAGTTTGATCTAGTTAATAATTTTTTTTCCAGCACCTTTAATGAAAAGCAAATTTGACACTGGTCTGTAGTTTTTAAAGTTTTTGTGTGTGTCAAGAACGTTTTATTATGTACAGGTCTAATAGTTGGTTGTCGCAGATGGTAAATTAGGTTTTTCCATTTTACGGATGCTGACGGTTGTCCTCAAACCTCTTTTTTTCATGTGTTCGATCTTGTTTCTAGAAAAAGTCGCTTTAAATCCAGACCATTTTTTTGTTTTGTAGATTAATTGCAATATATGATAACTTATTATTTGGCTACAATAATGTGATTTGTTATCTCTAAAAAACAAACCACGTTTTGTTTTGGTTTGAATTTTAAGGTATTTTGGTTTCTTTCAGAAGCTTCTTTACTCAGAAACATTGTTTAACGGATATTCTTATTAAAGCTTTGTCGTGTGCCGGTTTTGTTTTAGCTTTCGTCGGTGGCGGTTTGTATCATTAGAGCACCTTATATTTATAATTGGGTCACAGTTCTTTGGTCTAATTCCGCTATGGGGAATTTTTCCAAGAGTGATGATAGATAACGCGCGAAATGTTGCAACATTGTATCTACATCTGAAGACCATGTTTGATTATTAAGTAAATCCAATAACAATATAGCCAGTTAAAATGATTCAGTGTCAATATCACTAGTTCTTGTATCCAAAGTATTTCATCAATGTAGTGGCTTGGTCAAATTTGCTTTAAATGCCACGCGAAAATATTCTTGATAGTCTTCAAAGAGCATGTATGATAATCAAGTCTCTTTACTTACCGATATTAGGCAATAATTGGAAAACTGCCTATGGGATCGCGCTTCTGTTTCCGAGCTGATCAATTCATTTAACCATTTTGCACTTAAACAAATAATGGAACCATTTACATTCAAATGTTTTATTTTCAAACAAAGACTATTCGTATTTACAAAATCATATAATGGATTTTTAATACTTACCCAAAACATACACATCTGCCTTATACTAAAAACAGAAACGCATTATGATGGTAGCAAAACATTTAATATAACATCAAATACTATTTAATGCATACATATATTCTATACATAGTAGCTTAATAAACATGTTGATCTTAAGTCCTATGATGAAAAAATGATTAGGGTGCTCAGTTTTGATAAACTTAAAATCCAATTATAGTTTCTTAAACGGATATTTCAACATACGATGTGGGAAGCTTACGCTGTGTCAACAGGAAAACAACCATGACGTCCTTTATACAGGACAATCATATTGGCTTAAAAACAGGACAAGATTGTAAATTGAGGACCATTCAGTACTGAACTATGCAATGAACAAAAACATGTCAAACTGTCAATATTAGTTATAAATTCAGTTTATTGCAAAAGTAATATTTAATTCATTAACAGCAATACGGATTATAACAAACAGAATCGAGGTTTAATGAGATTTTATTTACTGAAATATTTTTTAATATAAATGCACGCTATGTATTTGATTCGGATACGTGTATTGCAAACGTGGCGCGGTCGTCTGTAGGTCGTCCATCGGTCGTCCATCGTCCGTCCTCCGGTCGTGGTCCGTCGGTCGTCCATCCGGCGTCGTCCATCGGTCGTCCGTCGGTCATCCCTCGTCCAAACATCGGTCGTCCGTTGATCGTCCATGAGTAGTCCCTCGGTCGTCCGTCGGTCGTCGTCCATCGGTCGGTCGTCCGATGGTCGTCCGTCGTCGTCGTCGTCGATGTGGTAGAGGTAGTAGTTGTAGTAGAAGTAGTAAAAGTAGTAGCAGTAGTAGTAGTAGAAGTAGTAGTAGTAGTAGAAGTAGTAGTAGTAGTTGTCGTAGTAGTAGTAGTAGTAGTAGTAGTAGTAGTAGTAGTAGTAGTAGTAGTAGTAGAAGTAGTAGTAGTAGTAGTAGTAGTAGTAGTAGTAGTAGTAGTAGTCGTAGTAGTAGTAGTAGTAGTAGTAGTAGTAGTAGTAGTAGTAGTAGTAGTAGTAGTAGTAGTAGTAGTAGCAGTAGTAGTAGTAGTAGAAGTAGTAGTAGCAGCAGTAGCAGAAGAAGTAGTAGTAGTAGTAGTAGTAGAAGCAGTAGTAGTAGTAGTAGTAGTAGTAGTAGTAGTAACAGCAGCAACAACAACAACAGCAGCAGTAGTAGTAGCAGTTATAGTAGTACTAATAGAAGTATGTGATGTTATATCAGAGCCTTGCCTGCTTTGACCAGCTATATATATGCGTACAGAATATTTTCACATGTTACGCAAAATTTGATTGGCTGACTAACTCGGGATCTCGAGATAGCGAAAATTCTCTCCTCTTTTGTTTAATGCACTCTGCCTTTTTTTACTGCACCGCTCTTTTTTTAATTGTACGCCGCTTTTATTTAGTTTTGCACTCCTCTTTTTTCTATCTCGCGGCCACTACATAGCTAACTCGTGGCCACGAGTTAGAAAAAAAGAGGAGAGCAATTTAAAAAAAGAGAATTGAATGTCACCTCTATGCCACCGTAGATTTTCCATGGCTTGCCCTGGTTTAAAATACTCATTTAGTAGCTTAATTGCTATACACATGGAATATATTCTCTTGAATAGTTGTTTGATTTGTGCATCAATTACGTTGGGTTAGTTTGTATTTACGGCGGGAAAGAGGAAGCTTAAAGTTAACACCCACAATACACTATTTCAAACAATAAACAAGCAGAAATAAAAGAATACGATAGAAACAAAAGTTGAGACTCAAGGAACGTTTTAGTAATCGGACAAATCAAATCCTTATATATAATATATACTAAAAGGTAATAACACAATTTACGATATTAAGAAAATGCCATTTGTATACACATACCGGTTGGGCGATTTCCTTTTTGACATTCTGTATTTGCTCGAATGAACTATGCTAAGCAAATATATTCTAATCGGCCCCCTTATTGAAAGTTATATTTCCTGACTCTTGCGGATACAGGGTTTTTTATGTCTAGGATAGGAATATTTATATCAATAATGTCGGCAAGGAAATGGCAGTATATTTTAATTATTTTGTATTTATATGTATATTTGGTGCCATAGCAAACAGAATTCTTGACGTAAGAATAAAATGAAATGATGTGTATAATCTCCATATTGCCATCTATCCATCTTTCAAGTTTCATGAAAAAATATGAAGAACTTTTAAAGTTATCGCAGGATCCAGAAAAGTGTGACAGACAGACAACAGACAGAGCGCAAAACATAAGTCCCCTCCGGTTTCACTGGTAAGGGGCAAAAATACGACACTTATTCACAAAGATCTAAAAGAATTACTTTATTTCCAATTTTTATTTATTTTCAATCGAAAATAAATATGACCGAGATGGCATAAGGAATATAGGTATGACCGAGATGGCATAAGGAAAGTATTACAGGGCAATTTGAAATATAATAATGTGGGAATAAAAATGACATCATTGTGTTGTGCACTATATGTGTACTGCTTCAACTAACAACGTTACTCGAAACTTCTTTAAACAAAGCCATGTACTGTATTAAAACTTATATTAAGAAGCGAAATGACAGTTTTTTTCAACGTTTACTGTATTAATCTAATTATGAGCTGATGCATAAAGTAGCTACATAAATACATCCTATCCTAGTAAGCTTATTTAAAAAAAATCAACTATTTTTTCCTTCAAAGACGGATCTCTGTTCACAAAATAAACAGTCAAATGATGCATTACTTACTGGATCATTTGATGGTATGTCAGACAACATTAAGCATTCCAATAATATTTAATAATGTTCATTCTGCTAATGGTGTGTCATTTTTTATAGCAATACATATATTGGACAATTGTGGACTGTTACATAATAACAACATGGTAGTTATAGTACCATAATGATTTGTATGTGGTTTTGACTGAATTACTTCTGCAGACACTGCCTGATTTCGCGGTATCTCAATTCGTTTTACGTGTTTTCAAGAACCGTTACTGTCCCTCGGATTACTTTATCCAGACTATGCACAAAACACTACAGGTTTATTGTTGTCATCAATGTTGGTTTTGATGCTAGGCTTTCTAGGATTGCTATTGTGTTTATAAAGATGAAGTTTTTCCTTGCGTCTTTTATGTGATCAATCTCATAAGATTCGCTTCGTTTTCTCACATAATTTGTATTCAGAAACAGATAAAGAGCCCTTGAACATGTTCGCGAGAGCTGTTTATTTATATCATGGAGAATCGTCTATTAATGTCAATCTCACAATATTACAATTCTTATGCAATCGCGTTTGCTTTCTTTTATTGTGTACGTGTATTTAAACGCGTAACAACCGACACAGGAAAATGCGTTTTCAGTGTATATATAACTTTGAATTGTCAGCAATAAACTTATATGACTTTTGTAAGGGAAACGAGTGATTTCCAATACACATCAATTATAATTTAATGATAAACGTTATATAAATTAGTACATGTAAATGTCCCATGCATGTATGACGAATTACAAAACGAGCTGTTTCCTCCGCGTGCACTTATTAACATATTGTCACGAGCCGAGCGGTAGCTGTAATTTTACTTCAATTTCTTCAACTTTTCCAAACTTGAAGCTTTTGTTCAAGTTTAACATAGAACTAAAATGGACTCTGATAAACAGTAAACTAAGTATTTGCACTCTCTTTTTTATAATGTCCTAAAAAGATGACAAATGCAATTTTAATTATTTATAAAATTCAGTCTTAATTTTAATAGCTAAGTCTTATTGAAAACTGTATTTTAAATGCTTATATAAGAAAAATAAAATAGGTCTCACACCTAGGAAAACAAAGTTCAGAGTCCTCGAATGAGAATTTTCAGTGCTTTTTATACTCTCCAAAAGCGCACACATAACGTTGTGCAATAATATCATTAAAGCGCACATATGAATTGTGCACAAAAAGCGCACAAACAACGCGCAGCAAAGCGCGCAAAGCGCACAATAGAATTTTAGCGTTCTAGACACGGTAAATGTCATTGATATTAAAATACATATCAATTAAATCAATAAATCATTTATAAAGATGACTATTACCTTTTAAAACAATTTTTAAGAAGGAATATGAGTATTTAACTAATGATTTTTTTTTTTTTTTTTATTCAATATAATACATACAATGTATACATGTATATTATCATACAACATAGTGGTTGTACAAAGCAATTAAGTTTAGACATGTTATACAAGATATGCTAATATATATTTTTTTAAAAGAGAAAAAAAAAACAACAGAAGAATAGTTATGAAAAATGATGAGTTGTATAAAGTCGGAAGAAAGCATACTGGACTTGTGTGTTTTGTTGTATATTCACAATGATCTTATAAGATGGAAAAAATTATATACAAAAATATTTTAGAAATATAAACTAACATTAGAGTGAAATGTATATAAGTGGACAAACATTATAAGAATTTAATCCGATTCCATTTTTGTTCAAAGATTTGTAATGTGTCATTACTGAGGGCTATTTCTTTCTCAATCTGGATTTTTAGTTTAAGACTATTGACAAAACAATTAAAATTTGGTACTTGTTTTTTGTACTTCATGTTAAAGATAAAATATTTCATCAATATAAGAATAAAATTCACAATATTATTACAGTCTATTGATTTCAATGAGTTAATTCCGAAACTTACATTTAAGAAAGATAGTTTAACGTTTAGTTGCTGTTGTTCAAGAAAAGATACTAATTGATTCCAAATAGGCTGGATGTGTTTGCACTCCCAAAAAAGATGTTCTATAGTTTCGATGTTTTCACCGCAGAAGTCACACAGATTTGAGTTAGATAATTTACATTTAAAGAGATATTTATTTGTAGCTATTATTCTATGAATGTATTTATATTGAAAATTTCTCAGTGTGCTTTCAATAGTTGCTTTATATGGCATGGTAAATATGTGTTTCCAATTAAGTTCATGTTCTCCGAAAAGGGCTTGCCATTTATTTTGGGTTTTGGAGTTTTCTGTAGGTTTTTTAATTTGCAGTGTGTAAACTATTTTATTCGGTTTGTTTTTTCTTCCAAGTATGTTTTCTACGAATGTTGTTTGAGTACATGGTGTATTATTTGTATTGATTTCAGATTTAATATGCATGGGTATGCTTTTGATTAGTGTGTAGTACTTCAGAAAATTATTTGAAGGTATTCCGTATATGTAGCATATATCATCAAAAGAGTAGAAATCCTTGATTCTGTAGTCATATAATTGGTCGACATATTTAATGCTTCGTTCAAACCAATCTTTATAGAAAAACGTCTTATTGTTTGAAGTTATGTCTTTATTGTTCCATAAAATAGTTTTACTGCTGGTTTTGGTTTCTAGGTTATGAGTGACATCACTCCATGCTGATAGAACATCAGACAGAAATATGTTTTTGTTTGCAATTTCATGTAAGATAGTATTGCTGATGTTACATTCAAAGAGTAAGGAGTCACCATATTGTTTTAGGATTTTCTGGTAGAATAATTTCCAATTACTCGTATTGGTATTATCTAGGTATCTTTTAACCCAGCTGCATTTGATTGCATTCAAGAATGAGTCAATGTTCGTTAATTGAATACCTCCATTTTCTACAGATTGAATTAACTGAGTTCGTTTTATTTTATCAGGCTTACCGTCCCATATGAAATTAAATATTGCTGATTTTATATCGTTAATAACATCATTTGGTGGGTTTGGGAGAACTGTTAATACATAAATTAGTTTAGGAAGTGCAAATGTTTTCAATACTGTGTTTTTTCCGATTAGTGTAAGTTTACGGTGATGCCATGATTTTAAGCAGTTTTTGAAATTCTGTAATTTAGGTAGTATGTTTTTAAGAACTGTATCCTTTTCATTATTTGTGAAAGTAATTCCTAACGTTGTGGCTTCATCGGATGTCCAATTAAATTTCATTACTTTTTTATATACGACATTACTTTGTTTTAATTTACCTACTCGTAGCACAGTACATTTACTTTTGTTTAGTTTAAGACCCGATGTCATTCCGTAGATGGTTAGTGACTCTATTAGGTTATGGAAAGAATCGTAATTGTCGTTTAAGAAATAAGTTGCATCGTCAGCAAATAGGGACTGTTTGATATCTTCATCAGGATCTAGTGATATGCCTTTTATGTGTTTATTTGATTGGATGTGATGTGATAGATACTCGATGCAAATAATGAATAGCGATGATGAGAGTGGACATCCTTGTCGAACCCCTCTTTCGATGTTAAAACTATTTGAAAAGAAGCCATTGTTAATGATTATACTGTTAATATCGGTATAGAATAGTTTAACCCATTGAATGAGACTTTCACCAAAGTTCATATTTTCTAAGCAAGAGAACATAAATGAATGATCGAGTGAATCGAATGCCTTTTCAAAATCTGCAAAGAATATAAGACCAGGATTGTTTGAATTGTTAAAATAGTTTATGCATTCTTGGATAAGACGAACGTTTTCACCAATGTAACGTCCTTTTATGAAACCAGATTGAGATTTTGAAATGATTGATGGTAATATTTTTTTTATTCTGTTTGCTATACTTTTAGTTGCAATTTTATAATCATTATTTAGTAAACTAATCGGGCGCCAGTTTGATAAGGATTCTAAGTTTTTTCCAGGTTTTGGAATGAGTGATATAATACCTTGTTTTTGTAGCGTAGTTAAGTTTTCGTTGTTAAATGAATAGTTAAGTGAATTAATTAGATGTGTTTTTATATCATTCCAGAATATTTTATAAAATTCGATTGTGATGCCATCAGATCCTGGGCTTTTGTTATTTTGCATATCTTTTAGGGCTAATCCACATTCATATTCATTAAGTAATCCGTCGCACAGTTGTTTTTCCTCTTGGTTTAAAGCGTGATGTGTATTTTTAAAAAGGGTGTTATTTTCAACATTTTTTCGTTTATAGAGTGTTTTGAAAAATAAACGTTGTTCTTCTAGTATTTGAGTCATGTTTGTTATATCTTTGCCATTGACTACTATTTTGTGTACAGTTTTTTGTTCACTTCTACGTTTTTCAATGTTTGCGAAGTATTTTGTATTTTTTTCATTGTGTTCAACATGCTGTGCACGCGCTCTTAGTATTATTCCATTGAGATGTGTATGATAAATTCCGTCTAATATTTGTTTTTTTAATGTTATTTCATTTTCAATGTCGGTGGTATCCTTTGTGTTTGTTTGATGCAATTGTTTTTCAAGTGTTTCAATGGTTTTGATGGTTTCAGTTTCAAGTTTGTGTGTTTCTTTACGTTTAAATGATGTGTATCTAATTGTTGTGTTACGTATATTTCCTTTAATTACTTCCCATAAGGTGTTTGGGTTTGCATCTTTATTATTTTGAACTGTATTTAATATTTCCTGTTTTATTTGTGTTTGATATTGTGTATCCAATAAGATGCTGTTGTTAATTTTAAAGTATCCTGGGCCTCTTTCAGGTTGTATATTGTGCAGTTTAAGTTCAACTATAGAGTGGTCAGTCATAAATCCTGGTTTTATGTTACATGTGTCAATAATGTTGCAAAGAGATTCAGATATTAAAAAATAGTCTAATCTACAAAATATTGTTGGTTTTGTGTTTGAGTGCCAGGTGAATTTGCTTTCGTTTGGGTATACTGTACGCCAGATATCTATCATATTGTAGTTTTCAATTATGTTATTTAAAATGTTTCTATTTTTAGGATGAGTATAAATGTTTCCATTCTTTTTATCTAATAATGGGTTCAGGACAGTATTGAAATCACCGCCGATTATAATATTTTTATCTTGGTTACTAATTATAAAGGATTGTAATGTTTCGTAAAATGCGGAATCATCTATGTTGGGACCGTAAACGTTGATTAATGTAAGTTCTGTTTCATGTATTTTGATATCTATACTTGCTAGTCTGCCAATTATTATTTCGTTAAGGTTATCAACTGTGATCCCTATGTTACTTTTTATCAGAAAGGCAATGCCTTGTTTATTAGTACATTGTCCACTGAGGTAGATATCCCCGTCCCATTCATTTTTTAAGGTTTGCGCTAAAGTGTGTGTCAAGTGACTTTCTTGTAATAAGCATACATTATATTTTTTTTCGTCTAACCATTTGAAGACTTTTATGCGTTTATCTTTGCTGTTTAGCCCTTTTACATTTAAAGTACATAGCTTGATCATTTAAAAAAGGGTGATGTAAATGATAATGTATGTGTGCTTGTCCAGTTAGTTTCTATTTGAAAACGTGTCCAGTTGGTTTCTATTATAAGAAGTAAGATGTCTACACAAACAAACAAAATTAGAAAACAAAAATAAGGGATACAAAAGGATGAATATTCCATAAAAAAGAAGGAGTAAAAAAAAATAATCATAAATATGAGATTATAACAATAATAAACGACTGGTCTCCAATAGAGACATAAACAGCGCATTTCCTTACACTGGAAATACACAAACTAATTGAATTAGTGATCTGAGATACAAAAAGTATATATGTATAACACCGTAGATTATATGGTAGCTTATAGTAATAATAATAATAATTTTATAGCAAACATGAATATGCTATTTAACTAATGATATCGTATGACTAAACTGTCGAAAATACTGCAGTCATTGTAAACTACCCAGAGTGCACTTATGTCAGCATCAGGAAATCAACTTCCTGTTTATGCAAATGGCTGCCATATTAACAGACGCTTATACAATGAGACTTTTAGAAAGGATATTACAAATAATAAAGAAGCGCAAAAGGTAGGCATCGGCTGTTATCAGCTCTAACTTCCACACAGCATCCAATAAAAGCATTAAATAACAGTGACATAGTCATTTAGATGCAAAACATAAACGCTGAAAATGAACAATTTAATTGTACATAAACACATGTTTTCATGAACAATCTAGGGCATGACAATATGATATCCAAAGTATCGCTTTTCATGTTTAATAAAACATTTTTGTGGGAATAATTATATGTTAAACAAATTGTTCTTCATTTTAATTTTCGTTAAGGGCCACTTTTATATTTTTTGTCGCTTCCTTAATGCAAAAAGGTACCATGTGAAATTAACAATCTAATGCACATGATACCTTTTTACACCAATAGGGTGATTTATTGTTTGCTTCGTGTTTCAATCAGTTTCTAAATGAAACGTTCAGCTATCAGATTAATCTTTAAGTCATCCGTGTCAAAAAAAGACTAAACTTTTGTCATGAAGACTAGATGGCTGCCATATCGATCCATTGTATTTCTCGCGGGATAGAGTCGTACGTCTCAGATATTGCTTTTGCTGGCAAACACAAAGCGCTATTCAGCAATTTCAATATTGGTACGGTTTGCTCAGGATACGGAACAATCCAGCAGTGAAAGTGTTGCTTTCGATGTATATATCGGATAACAGTGGATAGGGATTGATTTTTTTTATCTGAGAGGAATAAAATGATATAGATTTGTGCAGAAAATCTGTTGGTGTTGCTGCAATTCCGTCGGTTTCGAAGTTATAAACGCTTTAAAGTTCACGAAGATATTTGTAGATCATAGCGGAAGTAACATTGTTTGATCTCTTCATGAAGAAGATATATGAAAGTTTCCCGTATTTTTTTATTATAATATTCTGGCGTGATAGCGTTTATGTATCTTGTGTTTTAAAGTTTTCTTATTTATATCGATTTAGAATCGTATGATGAGACATAACGTTATTTAATTTTCTAGCCATGCCAGCGTTATTTTACGAGACAAATAAATAAACAACTACTATGAATGTGGTTTGTAAAATGGTATACATTTACACGTATTAAATAAATCAATAACACAATATAAAACAGTATATCATTACCTAAAATGCGAACGAACGGATCATTTATCCTACAATGTCTTGTTGCATTAGTTGTCATGACAATCCGACCGACTTCCGGATTCAAGGGTAGGAATCTCACTATTGGCGGAATATTTCCCATGTCCGGCAGCTGGGCCGGCGGTCAAGGATGTTTGCCTGCGGTACAAATGGCTCTGGAGGATGTGAACAAACGGAGCGACCTCTTAACAGACTATATGCTGCACATGGATTATAACGACAGCCAGGTATGTGCGCGTTGGTTCATTTATAAGAATTGTATATAGATATAAATATATAAATTAGATAATTAACAAACAATCGTTTATGCAACCGACTATCTCAACTTTTGAAGCAAAATATCCATCGTAATGTTGCCAAAGGTCACTTTTAAAGTTAATGTAAATTACGAATTCATGTAATTGTATATTGTTATTTTGAGCTGTACGGTATATACAGAATAATACAGAATACAGGAAATATACACATTCATGCCTAGTGGACTCTCTCATCCTTCTACATTGGATCAATTTATTTTTAAAATTAGGGATGTCTAGTATATTTATTTTAATATTTAAAATATTTCTTACAGAAATTCCTTTAGGGATCATGCGGCGTCTCATCTGGGTCTACGCTGTTTGTCAAGGCCTTTTTTTCTAGACGCTAGACATGCATGGGTTAAAAGGTCCGTAGCTCAAAGCTGTACAATTACTTTCATTCCTTTCGTCATGACCTCTCTAGAGATTTACAACTTAATGTTACCAATGGTTTAAAATAATTATGTTTTTGTTCAGTGAAATACCTCTTTTTCAAAGGATCTCTATGAAATTGCTAAAATACAAATATGTTTTAAACACTAGCACTCGAGAAAATATGCCTCGTCCTGTGATTCCATCTGTAACGCTTCTTCACTAAATCAACTATAACATATAATGTATGAATGCAAGACAACATTTTATTAACGATTTTACTAGTAAAATAATAATTGACCAACATATCGCATGCTGTCATTTTGGTGAAATGAGGTCGTCAGCATATCATGACGTCCTATAACAAAGTTAATAAACATTTTTAAAAACTAGTCAAGTTGTTTACCTACGAAGTTATTTTGTTTGTAAAAACAAAATTAACACAGTCAAATTGTAATAAAATAAGCATGTCATGTGTTAGCATTGAAAGAGAATCTTACCCAAACTTATTTGATCAATTATTCAACCACTGAAAACTTGCACTAGAACCTTCTCCTAATTTCACTATTTACAAATATAGCTTGAAGTGTAGCTTTAATACGTATGCATGAGAATTATTTTATCCTTAGTGACTGATATGACATGATTTATCCCAAAAACTCTTGTATAGCTTTATATCATCGATACCACACACCTTAAGACACAGCATTGTCACGAATGTGATTGGAAATAGAATTAACTTCAATTGAACAGTAATAATGAAATTTTAGAACCATTTTCAGGAGATACATTCATATTAACATCCGCTAGTCTGTTACGTCAGTTAAATGCCCATGTGCCTATACAATATGAAAATACACACATCACGTTATGAAACAAATGATAAATAATCAACGGTCAATGCAACGTATTGGAGATTTACGCCTGTGGAAATTCACCAATTTGTTTAATTATCACACGAGCAACTTAATGACGACATTTCGAGGCATGATCACGTTGCATGTATGGTGTCGTATGAGTGAGCATGCAGTACGTCCATAAATTCATGTCGTAAATGTTACTACTAAGTTAAGCTTCATGAGTTTCTAATAATGCATTTTGTTTAAAATTAAAATCAATTATCTGACGTGAAATGTAATGTACCGCAAATTGATTTCCAGTAACGATTTTCAAATAATAAAAAAGGCTCTGTCTGCCTTGTGCAGTTTTCCACACACTGTGCATAGCCGCTGCACCAAATAAAGAGATTAAATAGATGATTATGGAGTATTACGTCCTCCAGTAGCCGGTAAACCTTTTAAAGTAATGCCTTCAAGTTGTCAGTACGTTTGCACAATGTATACATAAAGGATCCACCCCACGTTAGAAAAATAGAACATATAACAATAATCAAAAACAATGAATCCTTAACGTTGCGCGAGTTGCTATGCTAACGAGTGGGTGTATTTCGATGTAGAATCACCACGGCCTTCGATACGTCATGAACCATTATGAGTCCCAGTACTAGCACTTGAATTATGAGAGCTGTAGCGAATTATGAGAGCTGTAGCGAACTTTGATGTAAAGCTGTCATTTCCTAATATGAAGTTCTAATTAAAATATATTTTAATTTTGTGTTGTCTTGATATGTGACCGAAACCGGAAAACTAACCGAAACCCCACATGTCTGGTATTCAATCTACAACCGAACTCACATTCCCAGGGTCATTTATTCTTTTCATGTTCTGCAATATGTTTTTGCTTTCAAACAGTACATAGCGTATAAAAACGGCCCCATAGTAAAACGTCGTTTCGCTGTTTTCACTTTGTTTTGTTTTTAAAGTGTTTGAAGTGAAACTAAAGATGTATGTTCGTTACCGAGCATTAAATAATTCGTTGGAGTGATTGTCTGTTATTTCTTTCAAAAGCCATGTTTGCATCATAATTGGAAATTATTGTCAGAGGTTTAATGTAAGTGAAGTTCGTGAACGGACCGTTAATTGCAATGAAACTCGGTTATCCCATTGTTCATGTCGGGTTTTCGATCTGTGTTCTTAATTTCAGATTTGTTTTACTTCTTGAATAGTTTAAAGATGTCGCGAATGTATTACCATTACACAACATTTGGCAGTTTGATATTTTGCGTTAATGCATGAAAACATTATGTTTCTTATTGGTGAATTATTTTTTAGTGACACTTTAACTACCTTTTAAGAATTATGATATATTAACTATTATTAAGTATACATAACTTGTATAAATTGTTAGTATAATTGTATGAGTCACTATGTTTTGATTGTATTAAATAATAACCTGCATTATATCGTGCAACTGCTAAAGGTAACAATATATTGGTTACATTTCTGTATGAACATTCATTACGATAATAGGCTGTATGACAATACAGAGTTCCAACTTATGAGACCACTGACATGGTCGGGACAAATATTTAAATATTTACCGAAGGATAAATGATGGTGACATTCTATTTAATCAGAGTCGTTTATGTGGTTTATATCACGGCCAAGCTTAATGTGGACTATATCAAGACTATTGGACAGAAAATGACTTGTATTAGCATCAACATTGCACGGATTGTGATTTATTCAGTAATGAGATGCATTACCAGGGCCGTTCTAATAATGTACCACCCTTTTGCTTAATGCTGTTAGGTTTTGTGTTTTGAACGGTCTCAGGTATGTTTTTGTCACTAAATGTATTTGATTATGCCTTAAATAAATCAAGCGCGAGCGGCATTTAGTGTCTTGAATATATCTGCGGAATTTTATTGCGGAACTGTCTTGACAGCAAATGATCAGTTACGAACAAAACACGACACAGTGTAAGATAGGAGTAATGAAACTACAGCAATAAAACAATACATAAATATTCGTTACTATTCGATTTTCTTGAATTTAATTGTGTATGCAATACAGAACAATAAAACAACGACCGCAACACTAAACAATGACATTATTTCAGATGGTATCAAAACCTTTTAACAATAAAATCACCTAAAAGAGAAATATATATATCGTCGAGTAAAATGTATTAGCGCCTTGGAACGGTCAGTGCACACATGGTGGTTTTTACAGATGTGTGGTCGTCTATTCTTCCTATTTTGCTCAACGTTAACCACAATACATGTCAATTTAAATGAAAACGAACGTTAACCATATGATATCGAAATTTACATCACATACAAATCAAGATCGGTTAAGACCTGCGCAGTATTTCAAGTCCAAGTATAAATAATCAAAAACGATTCAAGCTATAGTGCCAATATACAAGCAAGAGTACGTCTGGATATTTAGATAGCATAGCTCGTGGTCTTAAAGACTGCATGCAATAAATGAGCATATGCATTTGTGTTATCTGATGCCTCTCTTAGACGATGTTGTATGGTTGCATTTAGAGTGAGAATAATTTCGAAAAAGGTTTTCATAGTTTATTTGCACTTTAACACCATGCTTATTCACTCGTAAGAAGGAATTGAAAATTCGTATCATAACAGAAAGAAACTCTCAGTATGATGTCCTGGCTTGTAGATAGAAAGTGGATAGTTCCTCCATGGGTCTTATTCGAGAAGCTGATGGACGTTATTTCTTACGTAAAGTGTAAAATGTTACATTTCTAAATGCTTACATTTTGTGTTTATATTTTGAAATTCAATTTAAATACTGGAGTCATTCTTAATTAGTGTTTACATATGCAATATTTAGAACAGTTTAACTGTTTCTATAGTTATTAATATATAACTTTAATATGATTATATGACTAAAAATTACATAAAAAATCTTTAATATAATTGACCATTTGACCTTTCTTTAAGGTTTGTTAAACCTACACAATGGAGTAATAATTTATAACAAAAAGCGAAAAGTAAATTATGCATCGCAAGTCAACACCACTCGAATAAAATTTCAATATAAAAAAGATTGCAATTGCTTATACAAAATGTGTTTCTTTTATATCCTTATGATAAACGATGAAATATCTGCAGTGAAACAACAGCAGTGAAAATAAACAAATTGCTATTTTCACCGGTGAAAAAAAACAAATTTTCGGAACTACCTTTTCTATTTTTGTCAAAATTTGCGTATTCTTACGACCTCATGGACATGTACTGTTCATTAAATTATGTTCACTAGCAGTATTTTATGCTTTAATTTGTTTGCTTATTTTAGCGAGAGGAATAAAATGTTAAAACCTTTCAGCTTTGTTTACTCGTAAACCATCAAATATTGGACTTTTTCTTCCGGCAGAGGATCACGCAAACACTAATGACGTCATTTTGTGTATTAAAATATATTGAGGCACGTCACGGGAGAAAGGGTAACTTTTCAACGAAAAGGAAACAGACGCTAATTATTTTCTTGAAAATTGGCCATAAAAGAAACAGAAAATGTGTTCATGTTAGTGTAAGATCGTTTGTTATTTCACTCGTGATAATAGAAATTCTTTATTTTCTATGATCATTCGTGAAATAACAAACGATCTTAAACTGACATGAACAAATATCCTCTATTTATTACCGCACGTTATTAATGGGTTAACCAGGCATCATAAACAGTTGCATTTTGGCTTGCAGCAGTTCATGTCACAATCGAAAACGGATTCTACTTAAAGCAGGCTTGTGATCATGATACTGATTTAAACCACTCTCGAATAGTGGGCAAATTTTCTATTGTGGTTCCATTTCTTTTTTAAAGTATTGATAATGAGTCTGTTTCTGCTTTTTGCAAAACAATATTATATATTACATGAAAAACTTATTTTTTTTATGAACAGTTGAATTTCCTTTTTATGTATATTCGGATTCGTGTATATGAAGATTACATTGCACGCTATCGTAAATAATGTAGAAACATGCTATGGATTTAAATAACACATATCTACAAACAATAGTATATTTGTTCTTGTGTTTAAAAAAAAAATTGTTGAAAAAGCGAAGCAGAAATATATACAAATACTTTAAAATGGGTTTAAACATCAATTGCTTATGAGCAACTTTTTTATGAATACAATTAATGCAAACATTATTTTGTTCGAGATGAAGCATTTTTATTTCTGAAACAAAAATGCCTTCAATATAAGAACACTTGTGTCGACATGCAAACGAACATTTGGGTCTTGATTCAGGTTAACTTAAAATTGAAATTGCATCGTCAAACTGTGTACCGAAGACCAATAACTTTGAAGGCTTTTGAGACAAAGAACATTTACCATTTTACGAATCGCAACCTTCTTATAAAATACGCTTATTGTTTGATAGTTGAACAACACGTAGCGATCAATATTTTTAAGTTTTTATATCATCCATATGATCTGTTTTATGTTGTTAGATCTTCAATGGACGTTTAGAATAAATTAAATATTTAACTCTTACATTCGTCGTAGCGAGTTTATTGTTGGGATTGGGCGCTACCCTTATGTTTATTATTGTCATGTTTAATGACCTACGCAAACTGCATCAGATACAAACAAAACCCATCTTAATGACATTTAAACAGTATACTAGGCACAAATGCAATTAATGAATTCGCTAAATGATATTGTTATAAATTATAAAAATGTTTTTTTTTTTTTTCATAATGTTTTTTTACCTAAGAATTGATGTTTACGGTAATGTATTATCCTCGAACATATGACATATTTTTATGTTAATTAAATTTATGGTTTATTATCTTTTCTTGAACGGTATAATACGCCATTTGCTTTTTAAAAACTGAGGCAATTTTTCGGTTGATGCATACAATAATTTGATTATTGGCAGGGCTAAAGCCTGTTTATTATTTACACACCACAGATTAAAATTTTTCTACGATGTAATTTCCTAGTCTTAAAGTGATATTATGGGCATTTTTCACTGTTGAATTGAGCTGAAAATAATTAACAGGTCAAAAGAGTAAGTTCAAATGTGGTTATTGACCAATTATCTTCAATCCATCTTGCTACCAGTTGTTTATAAAAATATATTTTATATTCGATATTCTTACGTGACCCACCCAGTAAGCCGAAATGATCCGTAAAACAAAATTTTGTCTGTGTGTCGTACGAACGAATCTGCACTAAAACTAAATTTAGGGTCACATCGTACATGCATGATCAGTTGTCAAACGAATGAACGGTTGATATTCAAATGCATTATTTTTGTCTTTCCAGGATATTGTTATAGTATGTTTATGCTGTATTAACAAATATAAGTGTATATGAAGTGAAAACACCAAAAATAAACAACGGTTGCGATAGATACCTTTAAACTGTTAGATGCCCATAATATCACTTTAACATAAATATCGACGTTCAACTAAAATTGTTTGGTAAGCATACCACTTTTTCAACTCCAAAAATGATGTTTTCGAAATCAATGTCTTTACGTACGACACTATATCATTAATTTGGGATTATGTTCGTAGTCGGTGGATGGATTGATTGTTAGCATGGGAACAATCAAATATACATTCATTTGTTAATTCCATAATCCTTTCTGGCATAAAACTATGTGTTATGAAAGAAAACTACGTCCCATTACAATTAATGGAAGTACCACGCACATCCTAAATCAGACCATAAATTCCTAGCGCTTAATCAGAACATGCCTGATACAAACAATATTTTAAGTGCAATAACTTCCTGACAAATAATTGACACGGTTACACTGTAAAATATGCGTTTGTCCAAACACACTTAGGGATGCTGTGTTTAACCTTTTATCAAATTGGGTCAGAGGTGCCCGAGATCTTGTGCAAATAAGGCAAGGATGGAATTAAGGAAAGGAAAGACGAAGTTACATCGACCATGATTAATACAATGTGCTCGGGATCATTTTCTCCCCACCCCACACACACCCGCAAATTCAATTACAACACAATACAATTCTAGCGGGCATGGGGTCAAAATTATACACCCCACTTTTGGAGTGCAGAAAGTATTCATGTATCTTAAAATGATGTTGATACAGGGCACTATATAACACATCGATGTCAATAGCTTTGACGTTACAACACCCCGTACATCTTTCGAAACAGTGTTTAATTTCAAATTAATATTACAAGTAACTGCAAGAGGACCCATATAATGAAGAGTGCATATTTTATTATATTTTGTTACACTCGTTTATAGTTAAATTGAACTTTAAATCGATAAACAAATGGGCTACAAACATAACACGTTTTGAATGGCTTGAACATAGCTTGTTTCACATTATATTGACCAGCGTTTCAGAAATAACCAAAGATCCAGCTGAAGATGTGATTGCTTCACAAAAATAAGCAATTTTGTTGCACAAAAATAAATCGATCGCCGAACGAACACGAAGACGCAATTGTCTAATTGTTTATTGTTATTTAAAATTTATATCTAAAAACCATTTATATGTGCAGCTCTATATCCCGAGACGTGCTAACTGATGTAAAACGACAACATAAAGTCGATGTGTTAATTTATCTTCACCATAAAGTAAATTGCTATCGGATGTACCCCCGCACACCGGGCATGCGTTGTTAATACGTTATTATGATGACCCAGGACGTGGTAGGTTTGCTAAAGACGCCGAGCGATGTCGTAAAAACATTATAAAACGGCTCGAAAACGAAATGAACGTCAACGTCGGCAATCCTGTAAAATACATCTTAAATGTTGTCGGGATGCCGTTAAGTCGCAGATGTTTGCTCTCGTGCGGATCGACCAATACCAAATATGAATATAGATACGTTTTTGTCCAGAGCTCGGGTCAGATTGCATATATCTTTATATTAGCCAAGTAATATAATATATTGTTTCTAATGACTTAACGGTTTTTTGTGCGTAACCATACCACCGTTGTGATGAGAACGCCTCCTAAACGCAAAGAAAGGCAAGTCCTATTTAAGTGTGTTATTGATAGTATTTGGATGTTTTGAAGATGAAACAACAACATATAGGAGTTTTTACGACGGCTTTCTTTTTTTCGTAAAACTGAACGTTTTTGGAAGTAGATAGGACGCTAATGCTGAGTAATGGGGATATTAAGAAGGACTGGGTGAGCAAACCAAACGTGGAATCATATCACACAAATGAACTGACTGAATGAAATAGAAATATCATTTATAAATGTTTAGCTATAAAAATGAACAAAATAAAAAGTCGATTTGCCCATTTTTTATTACATCCTTCTCGGCCTTAGTTGAAATATTTGAAATAGGTCAGTTCACAGACAAAAGGAAAACCCATATCTTTTATCACATCTTTTATACACATAAAAGGGTTATTTCATTGTTCCAGTTGAAACATTCATATTAACATCCGCTAGTCTTTCATATCAGTTAAATGTCAATGTGCCTATATTATATGAAAATACGCACAGCACGTGATAAAACAAATGATTAATGATACCAACGGCCAATATAACGTATTGGAGATTTACACCTTTTGATAGGCGATTTAGTTGCATGGTAATTTTCAAATTAGTAACCTAGTAACATTATGACGACTTTCCGAGGCACGATCATGTTGCATGTGTGTTGTCGTATGAGTGAGCATGCAATACCTCCATTCATTCATGTCGTTAATGCTACTGATAAGTTCCTTTCCATGAGTGTTTATTAATGCATTTTGTTTAAAATCAAAATCAATTATCTGACGTGAAATGTAATGTACCAAAAACTGATTACCAGTATATATTTTTAAATACTAAAAAAACACAAAAGGCTCGGTCTGTGTCGGGCAGATTTCCATATACTATGCGCAGAGGCTTCACCAAATAAACAGATTTAATAGGCGATTATTAAGCATTACGTCTTCCAGTAGCCGGTAAGCCTCTTAAAGTAATGCCTCAAAGTTGACAATCTGTTTCCACGATGTATAAATAAAGGCTCCGACCCACGTTAGAAAAATAGAACCAAAAAGAAAAAACAACAACAATGAAAACTTAACGTTGCGCAAGTTGCTTTCGAGTTGGTGTATTTTGATGTAGAATCGTCAGGGTCTTCATAATGTCAAGAACTATTATGAGTCCCAGAACTAGCACTTGAATAACGAAAGCTGTGGCGTATTTTGAGTTAAAGCTGCAATTTCCTGATATGAAGTTCTAATTGATATACATTTTAAAGGGACATTTCCACAGATTTTGGCATGTATTAAAGTATGTTATTAAATGCTTTATAATTTGATAAATTTAAATATGGGATCTAAGACGCTCCAGTAAAAAATCAAGAATTAAAGAAAAAAAAAGAAAAAAAGTAACCATAACCTGGCTCGAAGCCCTGACCCTGGAGTCCTAGAGTAAAAGTCTACCACTTAGACCACTCGGTCGTCCGTGCTCATACAATGAAGGATTTTTTTTATACTTTATATAAGCAAACCTCGTAGCTTCACAAAATATAACGACAACAACAGAACTCTCCAAATTATTAAATCGTTTCGCGTTGCAACGCTTTATAATTTTCAGTTTTTTAAAAAGTAAAAAGATGTATATAATGGCTTTTTTCGAGCATGGTAAATTTTTATTATTACTGTTTAATCACAAATATCATAACTTTAACGAAAATCTGAAACAACTTTTTTTTAATTTTGTCAATAAAACCGAACGTGAAAGTGCCCCTTTAATTTTGTGCTGTCTTGTTCTGTGGCGAACACCTGATAACTATGCTTTTAAAGTGTATGAACAGAAAATTAAAATTTACGTTCGTTACCGAGCATTTAATAATTCGTTGGAATAATTGTTTGTTATCGTAAAATTCTAAACTAAGAAGTTGGATATTTACCGGAAGTGAAGCCATATCTATTGACATATTTATTTAAGATAATTTCACTCATACTTCCGTGTGCTTCTTTCCAAAGGCAATGTTTGAATCATAATTGGAAATTTTTGTAAGAGCTTTAATGTAAGTGAAGTTCTGTGAACGGACCGTAAATTTCACTGAATCTCGGCTATTCCATTGTTCATGTCGGGTTTTCGATCTGTCTTACTAATTTCACTACTATTTTTACTTCTTGAATAATTATAAGATGCCAAGAATGCATTACCATTACACAGCATTTGGTAGTTTGATTTTGGCGTAAATGCACGAATACATATTGTTTCTTATTGAATGATTTTATTAAGTGACACCTTAGTCACTACGTTTTAAGAATTATGATACATTAATTATTGTAAAGAACATAACTTGTATAAATTGTTAGTATAATTGTATGAGTCACTATGGTTTGGTTGTATCAAATAATAACGTGTATTATATCGTGCAACCGCTAAAGGTAACAATATATTGGTTAAATGTCATAATGAATATAATTAAGATAATTGGCTCTATGACAATACAGAGTTTCAACTTATAACTTATGTGATCACTGTCAAATATCGAAATATTTACCGAAGGATAAATGATGGCGACACTCTATTTGATCAGAGTCGTTTATGTGGTTTATATCGCGGCCTAGCTTAATCTTGACTATATCGAGACTATTGAACAAAAAATAACTGGTATTAGCATCAACACTTCACACACTATGATCTATTCAGTAATGAGATGGATTACCAGGGCCGTTCTAACTTTTTGCTTAATGCTGTTAGGTTTTGTGTTTTGAATTTTCTTAGAAATGTTTTGTAACTAAATGTATTTAATAATGCCTTAAATAAAACAAGCACGGGCGGCATTTAGTGTCTCAAATATATCTGCGGAATTTTATTGCGGAACTGTCTTGACAGCAAATGATCAGTTACGAACAAAACACGGCACAGTGTAAGATGGGAGTAATGAAACTACAGCAATAAAACCACTACATACATATTCGTTACTATTAGATTGTCTTTTATTTAATTTTGTATGCAATATAAAACAGTTAAACAACGACCGCAACACTAAACAATGACATCATTACAGCTGGCACCACAACCTTTGAAAAATAAATTCAACTAGAAGAAAATAAATATATCGTCGAGTAATATGTTTTAGCGCCTTGGGACGGTCTGTGCAAACATGTTGGTTTTTCATATATGTGTTGTCGTCTATTCTATCTACTTTGCTCCACGTTTAACAAAATACGTGTCCATTTAAATGAAAACAAACGCTAACCATATTATATTGACATTTATATCACATACAAATCAAGATCGTTTAAGACCTGCTCTGGACTTCAAGTCGAAGTTTAAACAATCAAAGACGTTTGAGGCTAAAGTGCCACCATGCAAAAAACGATTCAAGCTATAGTGCCAATATACAAGCAAGAGTACGTCTGGATATTTAGATAGCAAAGCTCCAGGTCTTAAAGACGGCTTATTAACTATTGCATGCAATAAATAATCATATGCATTCGTATTATTTGATGCCTCTCTTAGACGATGTTTTATGGTTGCATTTAAAGTGAGAATAGTTCCGAAAAATGTTTGCAGTGTTTCTTATTTGCACTGTTACACCTTTCTTATTCACTTGTAAGAAGGAATTGAAAATTCGCACCAAAACAGAAAGAAATGCAAAAGCTCAGAATGGTGTCGTGCCTTGTAGATAGCAAGTGGATAGTTCGTACACGGGTCCTATTTGCGAAGCTGATTAAATTTATGTTTTACGTTTTTTTTTTACTTAAGTGTAAAATGTTACATTTCGAAATGCCAACATTTTGTGTTTATAATTGGAAATTCAATTTTAATTCTGACGTTATACTTTATTATTCTTTACGTCTGCACTATATTTAATATATTTAAAAGAGTTTTATTGTATCCATATTTAGGAAAATATAAATTTAACAAAAATATATGACTAAAATTAACATAAACAATCTTTAACATAATGAACCATTTGACGTTTGCTAAAATTTTGTTAAACCTAAACAAAGAGTTATGTTGAGTAAAATTTAATAACAAAAGCAAAAAAGTAAATTATTCATCGCAAGTCAACACCACACGAATAAAATATCAATATTAAAACGATTGTTATAACTTATAAAAAAGTTGTTTCTTTTATACCTATTGATAAAATATGACATTTCTGTAGTTAAAAACGGCAGTAAAAATAAACAAAATTGATTTTTTCAGCGGTGAAAATATCAAATTTTCGGTACTACTTTCTCTATTTTTGTCACAATTTTCGTATTCCTACGACATCACTGACATGTACTGTTCAGTAAATGTTGTTACACTAGCAGTATTTTATGCTTAACTTTTTTGCTTATTTTAGCATGAGCAATTTGAATGTTTTTATATTTTATGATTTTAAAAAATCTTTAAAATTGAATTATCGAATTACGAAGTACTCGAAAACATCATCCATATAAACACACATATGATGGAAAATATGCGGATAACAATAAGATTGTTTTGACAAGCGTCCCTGCTGAAACAGATAACATTAGTTATTGTTATACAATGTAAATGTCAATCGAGATATAATGGAGCACATCATATGTTGATCGTTGGCCATCAGTACATCTGGTGTCGTCCATGTAGTATTGAAGTTGTTGCTCGCGGCGAAAACGATGTATATTTGATATTATTGCCGCCGTCCGTCATGAAAATCAGCCGATTGTAGACTCGTCCGTGGCGATTTGCATGCGTTTGTTGATTCAGATCTGCTTTCCGATGTTTAAATTTCGTCGTCGATTGTCGTTTCTGTTTCAGTCGTAGTTGTTGTTGTTGGCGTTGTTGTTTTTACTTTTTTGTTGTTGGTTCCAGCGTCTTCATTTCTCGCGAGACATTAAGATCTTCTATTGGCCATAATGCTCACAAGGTATAGCAGTTTTTCTCTTGATGCCTTAAGCCTCGGAAGTATTAATCCGAAATCGTTATCTACGCATGTCAAACAGTTGAAGTGCATCGAGCTCTATAGTGTTTAACGTCACAAGTATTTTGTCCAGTGTTGCGTCACTTTTTGTCCTTTAAATATTCTCAGGCGCTGATTTTTCTTCTTGCAATAAAGAACCACGTCTTTCGCTATGAGAGCAAAATACAATGATGTCCCATATGCATTTTATGTTGATGAAGTACCGTCTTCAATTCGTTGTGGAAGTCGTTGTTTCGCGATGTCGATCTTCAAAGACGTAGTCTATAATCTCGATCTTTCATGTGCGTTGTGTTGATACAAGCATCAGTTGTTCAAAATCATAGCAAACAATTATAAAATACCCTTTGACCAGATTACATGATAAATGGATGTTTGTTGTCGTGTATGTGCACTTGCCAGATGGTAAATGCGCCCATATATGTATTTTCAACAAATTGGTTTGACCCATCAAGTTGAAATGTTTATGTAACGATTCATGTATATAAGCAATGCTTCTTTTGACACTAAAACAGAAAGGATTTAACCCATTGGAGAGACGCTAGAGGTTTATCTTCAGGGCCCCGCCTGGAGTGGGTCCTGTCTGAGTGGATTTACACAGATTTTGTCATGTCTTGGACACGTTATTATTTACTTGGAGAATTACATAAACTTTAAAATATCGCATTAACAAGTAATGTAAAGAATTTTATGGACTTGGAAACATGATGTTAACAACTGAATAAAAGGCAAAGACCTATTAACCGAGTTGATTTATGTATGTGTTGTTATGGCACAATGTCAGTGAAATATCGTTTGTTATTTCACTCCTGATAATAGAAAAATAAATAGAAATAACAGACGATCTTACACTGACATTAACAAATATCCTCTATTTATTACCACGCATTATCAATGGGTTAACAGTTGCATTTTGGCTTGCAGTAGCTCATGTCACAATCGAAAACTGATTCTACGTCAGGCACGCGTGTGATTATGATACTGATTTAAACCACTCTTGGATAGTGGGCACATTTTGTATTTTAGTCATTACTTTTTATAGTATTGATAATGAGTTTGTTTCTGCTTTTTGCAAAACATTATTATATGTTACATGATAAACTTATTCTTTTTATTGACATTTGAATAACCTTTTTATGCATATTCGGATTCGTGAATTGAAGATAACATTGCACGCTATCGTAAATAATGTAGATACATGATTTGGATTTAAACAACACATATCTTTCAACAATGGTATATTGTTGCTTGTAGTTTGAAAAAATGGTGAAAAAGCAAAGCGGAAATATTTACAAATACTTTAAAATAGGTTTAAACATCAATTGTTGCTGAGCAAATGTTTTATGAATACAATTGTTGCAAACATTATTTTGCTCGAGATGAAGCATTTGTATTTCTGAAACAAAAATGCCTTCAATATAAGAACACTTGTGTCGACATGCACTCGACCATTTAGGTCCAATAATGTCGCTTTAATGGAATTACCATTTTTATTCATTTGCTTCTTAATATTATATCACCTAAACTTGTTTTATTAGTAGCACAGCCCCATTAATATTTTTATTTAGTACTGCCCTTGTAATCTGTTCACGTCATTATGTCATTATGGATTTTTGTGACGTCATACGACCGACTTTCCCAGATGTAATCTACATGCATAGGTCATTGGGTTTATAACGTTCCATTTTATTTATATTTTCTCTCTGATAGGCGTTTCTTGTTTGATTTAATTATTTTTAATTTGTTTAGCAGTCACATATTCAAAAACAACCAAGCTATGTAATATGGAATTTTTACACCCATTATTGCTGCTTCTTCCTGTATTTGCGCGATGATTATCTGAGATATTAACTATATGATTCTATATTCTCAAATCTTTTCTATAAAGGAGAAATGTAGTTGACAATTGTTAATAGTTTTATTTGATCGTTCGTCAAAAAGTTGTAATTCTGTTACTCTTGTATCTTCAATGCAATTGAGTAATTAAATAGTAATTAAATTGAATGCGTTTTAATTCCCTTTTATTATTGTTAAATTTGAGTTACAATGCTATGACGTTAAATTTTATTTACACTTAAATGTATTATGAATATTGCTGGGCCAAGTGTGAGGTTGAGCGCTCTATAACCAGGTTTAAACCCCCAATGCTTTGCATTGACCGTTCCAAGGCGGTGACCCCAGCTTTATTCATATTTTGTGTTTATGTTGGTTTGTATTGTGCTGTATTGTGCTGCTTTGTACTGTTTGGGCAATCGGTCACTTGCCTTAAATAAAGGACCAACTAATTGTTTTTAATGAAAATTCAATACTGCTCCAGCAGCTGGAGTTTCACTTCTTTATATTGATTGAGGTAAACTTAAAATTGAAATTACATCGTATACCTTATGTACTTAAGATCGATAACATGGAAAGCTTTTGAGGCATAAAACATATGCTATCGAAAAATTCGCAACATTCTTATAACATACGCTTTATTATTGTTTGAAAATTGAACGTGTTGTAATTTATCAATACTTGTAATGTTTCAATATCATCCATATTATATGTTTTATGTTGTTAGATCTTCAATGGACTTTTAGAATAAATTAAATATCGAAGCCCTACATTCCTCGAAGCGTTTGTATTGTGGAAATTGGGCGCTGTCCTTATGTTTATTGTTGTCATGTTTTATGACGTGCGCAAACTGCGTCAGTTACAAAAAAATCAATCTTACTGACATTTAAACAATTTACTTGGTATAAATGCATTTTGATAAAATCGCTTTTTTATATTAGTATAAATTAAAACTTGTTTTGTGTGTGTGTGTGTGTGTGTGTGTGTGTGTATGTGTTTTACATAATAATTGATGTTGACGGTTATATATTATCCTCGAAATTATGATACATTTGTTTGTTAATTCAATTAATGTTTTATTAACTTTTCTGGAACGGTATAATACGCCATTCGCTTAGTGAAAGCTGAGGCAATTAATCGCTGATGAATACAATAATCTGATTAAAGGCAGGGCTAACCCCTGTTATTATTATATACACCACAGATTAAACTTTTACTACGCTGTAATGTCTTAGTCTTATACAATATCGACGTTTAAATAAAATGTCGGGTAAGCATACTACTTTTTCAATTCCAAAAATAATGCTTTCGAAATAAATGCTTCAACGTACGGCACTATATCATTAATTTGGGATTATGTTCGTAGTCGGTGGATTGATTGATTGTAAGCATGGGAACAATCAAATATACATTCGTTTGTTAATTAACTCAAGTCCCATTACAATAAATGGAAGTACCAAGCACATCCCATATAAGACTATACATTCAAGCGCATAATCAAAGCATGCCTGATACAAAAAAATATTTCAGGGGCAATAATTTCCTGAAAAAAAAATGAAGCGGTTACACTGCGTTTGTCCAAACACTTTGGGATGCTGCGTATAACGTTTTATCAAATTGGGTCATAGGTGCCTGAGATCTTGTGCAAGTAAGGCACGGATGGAATCAAGGAAAGGAAAGACAAAGTTACATCGACCAATATCAATAATATGTGCTAGGGATCATTTGCTCCCCCACCCAACACACACCTCCGAAAATTCAATTGCAACAAAATAAAAGTCTAGTGGACGAGGTGTCATAAAAATACATGCCACTTTGGGAGAGTAGAAAGTATTTCATGTTTCCTAAAATGATTTTGATACAGGACACTATATAACAAATCAATGTCAATAGCTTTGACGTTACAATACCCCGTACGTCTTTCGACACAGTATTTAATAAATTATTGTCTTTACAGCGAGTAAAAAGCCACAGGTAGTAATATAAACGGTATTCTGTAGACAGATAGACGTTTCTTAAATATGAAAGACTGTTCAAAGAAATGTAAAAAAGAAAAAGTACAAATGCAGTTGTTTTAAATGTTCGGCGTTTGTCCAAGGTCAGTACATGAAAGTCATGTCCTGTCTCATAGATTCATCATCGAAGACCATTTCGCAAGAAGGCGATTCATTTCGCCGACACATTTAATACGCAATAACGATTAGTGCTTAATGTCTATTGATTCTCATTGTGGGATCTGGATAAAATATATTGTGCTTGTTCGTTCTTTGTAAATGATTAAGGATTCTTTGCAACATAGCTAGGCCACATATATGCACTTGCTTTCTTCTAGTTCACCAATGATTATGTTAACAAAAAGGTGATTATTTCCCTAATAAAAATCAACGCAATAAACCTTAAATGTTACTATTTTGAACATAATTACATATAATAGATATGTTTAATAATCGTGTGCTATATATCATAACAGAAAGTGCATTTCATTTCATTTTCATCGACTTGTGTAATATTTTGAAACCGTACGTGTTATCAATTAGCCATCCTCAGATATCTGTCTCTGAATTAGAATGAAACACCTTAATAAAGTGAAGGACTGCAAATACTAACTTTGATCGATGCAATGATAAGGAGGGCATTGCTTAAAGTGTGTACAAACACTCCCAATCTCACAATTGATGAATCAAAATTGAAGGCAACCGAATATATCAGTCACTGAAAGAAACCCATACATTGTTGAGTGCATCTTTATTTTGTTACACTCGTTTATAGTTAAATTGAACTTTCAATCGATAAACAAATGGGTTACAAACATTTGAATGGATTGAATAAATCTAGTTTCACATTATATTGACCAGCGTTGCAGAAAAAAACTAAAGATCCAGTTGAAGATGTGATTGCTTCTTGTTGCACAAAAATAAATCGATCGCCGAACAAACACCTAGACGCAATCGTCTAAGATTGTTAATTGTTATTCGTAATTTATATCTAAAGAACACTTATATGTGCAGCTCCATTACCCAAGACAGGAAAATGATGTAAAAAGAAAACTTAATGTCGGTTTAAAAATCTTTCTACACCATAAAGTAAATTGCTATTGGATTTGATCCGTCAAAAATGGCTTGCTTTGTTAATACGTTCATATGATGATCCAAGACGTGGTTGGATCGCTAAAGACGTCGATGCATGTCGTTAGAACGTTATAAACGGGTCGAAAACAAGATAAACTTCAGAGTCGGTAACCTCGTGAAAATATACCTTAAATGGACTGGGGATGCTGTTAAATCGTAGATGATAGATCTCATGCGGATCGACAAATACCAAAAGGGTAGTATACGTATGCCTTTGTCAACAGCCTGGGTTGGCTCTTATTCAAGTACAAGGATAGCGTTTTTCTAACGAATAAACGGTTTTTGCTTGGTCATACAACCGTCGTGGTGAGAACGCCGCCTCCACGCGAAGAAAGCATGGTCCTATTTAAGTGTGTAATGATAGTATTTGGATGTTTCTGAAGACAAAACAACAACATATCAAAGTTTTCTTTGTTTTCCCAAAATTGACTGTTTTGGAAGTAGATAGGACGCCAATGCAGTGTAATAGGGATATTAAGAACTGAGGGAGCAAACCAAACGTGGTCTCATATCCCACACATGTAATGACTAAATAAAACGTATTACTATTATGATCTTTAAATGTTTACACATGTTCAATTATGAAATGAACACCATACAAAGGCATCGTGTACATTTAAAGAGCAAACGAAATGCTGACCCAAAAGCATTTTTAACATATATGCTACAAAATTAAGGTAACGGACAGTATGGACTCGCAGACTCAAGACACATGATATAAGCAATTGTTATACAAAGGTTATACACACGTTACATCTGCCGCTTATGGATCTATTTGATATCGATTGTATTAATTACTTTAAATTGGGAACGTTATGGGGCTCTCAATATTATGTCATTCACAAATGTTTTGAATTTCGTCATTCAATGCGTTAAATGACGAAATGTAAACATGTTAGACTATGTATAAGTGATCCACGTTTTGTCACAGCATAAACCAGAAACCGCTAAAACGCACAACATTAGTTGTATCCATTACAAATGATTATTTCTAATAAACAAAAGCATATGTTTAGTACGACATCAGTGTTCTTTGTACCACTTTGTAGAGTGTTTTTGAATCTGTGTGAAAACATTTGGCACTATGAAAGTACAGTCACATATTTATTTTGCCCATGCTGTGGCGTTCAATGTCTCATTCTGAACTATTACTCATTTTTAGTGTGAGCGTTAGCTCATGCTAATGTTATAGAGCACATTTTGCAATTAGTATGCGCTTAACTGCTTAACAACGCTATGGAAAGACAACCACTGCCTGTTGCAGACGACAGCAGTGGGTGTATACAGGGTCTCTGGTGTATACATATGACGAATAGTGTTTAACAGCCTTTAAGACGACACTGGCCAATCAAGTGTTTATCATTGAAATATGTACATATTGACTGCTTTCAGGGAAAACAGGACTTAATGCATGTCAAATAAGATTAGCCTGTGCACACTAATTAGCATGTGCAATGCGTTTTTCGTTTAATGAGAGTCTCTGGTACTGGGATGACAATTAATGCATATGCATTAAGCCCTGTTTTCCCAAAATGAAGCTTAACTTATATTTTTTATTAATAATTAGAAAAAAAACACATATGGACATGTGCTTTAAGACACACTCTTTATAAATTTGAATGGGTTGTGTTCATTAAAAACTTGCAAAATAATAACTATAACATTTTTGAAACTGAGTTGCGTCTAAACTTAAACAACAGCGAACACCTACAGTGCCTTCAGCGCTTTGATTATATGATTCCAACGCTATAGCGCATCGTCGCGTGCACGGGTATGCCATTCATAGAAATTTACCTTAAAATTTAGGCACATAAAAATGAGCAAAGATAAAGCTGTTCACTTCAATTGTATCGAGACATAAAAATCGAGTTATCATTTTATATAAAATATTCGTTAAAAGTATGTTTGTAAATATTTTTATAACATCCTTCTCGGTTTAAGCTGAAATATTTGAATAACTTATAAACACTACTCCGCTTATATTATTACATTATAACACATGTAATAACATATATTACAAATAATGTGTTATTGTTTTTAAATTGTATAAAGCAAATAAATTCGTCGACAGGAGAATAACGCATTAATTGTTAAAATGTACGGACGTAGCTTTCGTTTGTTTAATGGATCTTTTCATAGATTTTGGCATGTATTGAATTTTGTCATTACATGCTTTATATTGATAAATGTAAACATTGGATCTAAAAAGCTCCAGTATAAATAAAAGGACAAATTTAACGATAGAACAAAAGTAACACTCAATTGGACTCGAAACACTGACCCCTGGAGTAAAAGTCTGTCGCTTAGACCACTCGGCAATCCTTGCTCATACAATTGGAGATGTATGTTACTTTATATAAAATATCTCCGTAGTATCACACATTATTGCGACAACAACAAAACTCTCAAAATTATTCAATCGTTTCGCGTTGCAACGCTTTATAATTTTCAGGGTTTTAATCGTCAAAATATGCAGATAATTTATATTTTAGAGCATGGTAAATGTTCAGTTTTACTGTGTCCTCACAAATATTATAACTACAAAGAAAAGTTGCGAGTGTGATTTTTTTTTTAATTTAATTTGGTAAATTTACCAAAGCGTGAAACAGCCCCTTTAATTCCAATATCAGGTTTTCGTAAGCATTGAATAGAAGCAATCAAATAAAACAAATATCATTCATCGATCATTACGAAATATTTTAAGTGTATAAACAGTCTATTTATATACGTTTAATTTGAAGCCTAATCCTGCTCGTTTTAAGTCGCAATATTACAGTGCAAGGATACAACGAAACAACACATCTGTTTATATAGAGAATGGTAATTTCACTTTTTATATTAATAAATTACATTATAATACTTGATACGTTAATACCTGTTGAAATGCTGTCAAAAAAACTTAAATTGGATTTTACTTTCAATATATTATCTGAAATTGTTTTCAGTGAGTTAGAATGTAATCGTGTTGTTAAGCCACTAATTTAAAAGTAAAACATTCCAATTTCCACACATTATTCGGACTAACCGGTCTGTCATGAGACGAAGCGATCGGTATTTTATGGCATTAATGTGGTTTTACAAAAATAAACAACTTACAAATATCAATATTATCAATATAAGATTTTTTATCTAGTATGATTTTAAAGGCCATAACTAACATGGTATTCACTTACTTTGATGTACGTTGTTTTTATTAAACTCATGTACTATCTCATAACTAGATGCTCGGTACAATTTGTGACATAAAGTTCACAAAATAGGTATATACAAACGCAACATGTTTCGGTTTCAATATGAACAACTAATAAAATCAAATAACAACACAAAAATACATTCTAAAAAATAAAAAAACGACTATACGAAGTACCCACAATACACTGAATATTTTTTATTTAGCATCGTTTGTCCGATCACAATTGATTGATCACCATCGAGCATGCCTACTATTTCCAGTATTAATTATAGTATCATTTTACAACAAACGGTGGTTAGTGTTAATATTGATCAATGACAGTGCCTAATGGAATTGCTGTAGATACTATCGCTGGAACAAATTGCGCATTTATTTTACAGACTACGATCATTAACTGGCACAACTTATTATCCGGCATCGTGTTTTATCTGTCAAATGTGAACGTAAAAGAAACAACAGTTTCACAATTGGCAGATCAAAACATGTCAACAAACCATGTTCTAACGTAACGATTAAACAAAAATCGCATATAACATGCGCTGCAGCTTTAAAAATTCACACATTAAAAAGCCAATGTAGTACAATGTATGTTTCGAAAGATGTCTTTCGTATATTTGGTCCTTACATTTGTATTAACAATTCTTTGATATAACTGTATAATTTATAACTTCAAATTTAAATTCAAGAACTGTAAATATGGTTTCATTCCTTAATTAATAAATCCAGTTACATCGCTCTCTCTCTCTCTGTCAAGAAACTTACATGCTGATTTATATAATAGGTTCTATTTGAGTGTCATGGGTAATTTCAGTCAGCACTACAATCATCAAGTATACAGATGTTTACTTTTTTTTCGTCATCCACTTAATTTTGTCAAGGTGATTGCGACAACACCAAACGCTGTGTTTTGTCCTTTTAGGAAACCTGAACATGATTAAACTTAATAATATATTTGTACCACAGCTTTTCTACATTTAGTCATAATGGAATTGACATTTTCCAGAAATAACTGATTGGCGGTTAAAACTACATTACAGATGTGCGGTTTAAACTGTGTAGGTCTATGTTAAAACACATAACTAGTGTGCTCTCAACGATTATTGATTGAAGATTTAAAGATGACCTAAATACAGATTTAGAAATAAGCATTACGTTTGACGTAATGTATAAAATGTTGCATTTAAATGTATCTGACATCGATTGAACATATTTTTTGAAAATCCTGTATTTACTGAAATAAACCTAAATACACAAATCAAACGCTTCGTTGTTAGATTTATCCTTCTTTTACTATGATCAGCACTGACAAGAATTCACGAAACAATAACACAATAAAAATAAATTGCGTTTCAATATAAAGAAGTGAAACTCCAGCTGCTGGAGCAGTATTGAATTTTCATTAAAACAATTAATTGGTCCTTTATTTAAGGCAAGTGGCCGATTGCCCAAACAGTACAAAACAGCACAATACAGCACAATACAAACCAAGATAAACACAAAATATGAATAAAGCTGGGGTCACCGCCTTAGAACGGTCAATGCAAAGCAATTGGGGTTTAAACCTGGTTAAAGAGCGCTCAACCTCACACTTGGCCCAGAAATATTCATAATACATTTAAGTGTAAATAAAATTTAACGTCATAGCATTGTAACTCAAATTAAACAATAATAAAAGGGAATTAAAACGCATTCAATTTAATTACTATTTAATTACTCAATTGCATTGAAGATACAAGAGTAACAGAGTTACAACTTTTTGACGAACGATCAAATAAAACTATTAACAATTGTCAACTACATTCCTTCTTTATAGAAAAAGATTTGAGAAAGTAGCATCACGGAGTTAATATCTCAGATAATCATCGCGCAAATACAGGAAGAAGCAGCAATAATGGGTGTAAAAATTCCATAATACATAGCTTGGTTGTTTATGTGACTGCTAAAAAAATAAAAATAATTAAATCAAACAAGAAACGCCTATCAAAGAGGAAATAAAATGGAACGTTATAAACCCAATGACCTATGCATGTAGATTACAACTGGGAAAGTCGGTCGTATGACGTCACAAAAATCCATAATGACATAATGACGTGAACAAATTCCAGGGACAGTACTAAATAAAAATATTAATGGGGCTGTGCTTCTAATAAAACAAGTTAAGGTGATTTAATAGTAAGAAGCAAATGAATAAAAATGGTAATTCCATTAAAGCGACATTATTGGAATCAAACAGTATATAGGTGTTTTGACAACTGAAGACAGAAATGATTTGATGTACGATTTGAGTCCAAATGTAGTTTTCATGCAGATTTGTTCATACGACACAATGACACAATTTTATTCAACAGTGAAAAATGCCTCGACGTTTTCATTAACCCTTCCACCATTGCAGAGAGGAATGCGTTTATAAAATATTCAAAGGAGAGTTTCACGCTTACCTTAGTGTTCATTAGATTAGTTTTAACACATGTTGCATTTCTTTCATTCTAGAGGGAGATTGAAAGAATTTGAAACAGTGTTTGCAGCAATATCAATGACCTATTAGCCACCCCATGGAATTCCAGGCAATTGTTTAAACGTCATCCCCTAACAGTGATGTGTTACCCAGAACACATATCTTGTAAACCTAAAACTACATTGGAGACAAAGATGCCGTTATGAAATATTCAAACGAGCGTTTCGCACTTTCAATAAAAAATTAGTTTTAACATATACTAATTTTAGCGGAAGATTTACATGAATGAAAATATCACTGACCGTTTAGCCACCACATGGAGTTCAAGACAATTGGTTCAATGACTTCTCACAAAATTATGTGTTACACAGAACACATGCCTTGTTAGGCTTACCAACATTAAAGGCAGAGATGCGCCTATGAAATATGCAAACAACCGTCGCTCACTATCCCATGTGTACAATAGAAAATAAGTTTAAAACCTGGTTCATTTAAATTAATTATATATGGCGATATCTTTTGGAAACCGTGTCTTCATTTATATCAATGACCTCAAAGACGTCCTGCGGGGTTTCAGACAATTGTCGACAACTTCTTAGAATGATGTGTAATCCAGAACACATTTGTTTTTTAATAATCTATAAGGTGTGATTCAACCAAGATACATTTGTGTAGGTATAGTTTAAAAATTGAAATTCCTAATAACGTCAACAATAAAAGTTGAGTAAACATTTATATTGAAATGCCAGAAACTTTGACAATATACATATCCAGGAAAACCTTTTTGCAATTAAGTCCAAAATATTGGTGCATCGTTGTTAATTTAAAACATCAAGATTTAAAAAATGTAGTTAATTTCTCGAATGTTTATATGACAAAAGAACGCTGTTCTGTTAAAAATAAACTTAAACAAAAGAAAGAGTTTCACACGATTTTTCAAATGAATATAATACAATTATATTTGCTATTATATTGACAAACTTGACATAAACTGACATAAAAATGTAACGCAAAACCAGTCGCATCATCGGGGAATCATTTTTATAATAAGGTCAAATAACAAAAGGTCCGTTTCTGATCTCCTTGGGAAAAAACAGGGTCGGTAGGTAGGGATTTTTTATTTGGTCTTTCGGGTACTAGAATGGGAGCGGAAAGTTATGCGAAATGAACCGAAATGAACGAAAATGAACGATTTTGTTTTAAATTTTAATGAACTACAAGATCCTTTATGTAATGTAATTTCCCATCGCAAAACAGTAAGGCCAATGTCACTTGCACATGTCGAACAAACGATTAGACCGGTATATTGACTCCAAACCTCACATTTAAACCAGGGCACACTTAGATCCACATCAACAAACATGACTCCACAAACAGCATGATATAGATATCACTTCAAAAATAAAGCAATCTGGGGTCATCGTATAAGAGCGGTAAATGCAAAAACTAATTTGTTGTTTACGACAAGTTTTAGGGAACCCACGTTTCCCACTTGGATGTGACGTTACCACAAATAATTTTAGTGTAGATTAAAATGTATTTAATGGCATCACAATTCAAATTAAATTAAACTTAAAGAAAATGAGTTTTGATTAAATTACTGTTTAAGTGCTCACAATTCAGATGTTCATAAGCGCTACACAATAGACACAGTATGAGGCTTTCGTGAACTAAAAGAATATTTGCTCAGCGATTCTCATTTTTGACACATTGAAGCTGACAAATTGACAACGCGATATTCGAAGCGAATATTTGCCAATTGCCTGTCAATCAGAACTTCAGTGGTTTGTCTTAAGGTCTACACATGTTGACAGTTTAATCAATATGTTTGTATATTTAAGAACCAAGACAGGCCAATGCGCATAGTTGTCCATACTAAGATAGGATGTAGCATAGCTGATTATTACCAAAGCATGATATTATTGTTTATGATAAAAAGTGCATTTGTTGAAATAAAATAGATGATTACCTCTGATACGAATCGCATTTAAACCGTTGCAAATAACTTCGTTTCTGATGACCGGTTGACTAACCTGCAGTTGCTCTTTACGGCTAGCGAGTGTCTTCCCATCAAACGCATGTAGAGCTATTATACGATACTGAATTAAAGACAAGAGCATAAGTGTGCTTTAAGCCATAAACAATACGCTCCCCCCTTACATATCCAAGGTTGTTTGCCATAAAATATACAGCAAATATATATTTGAATGGAACCATGTGCGTGTGTTTAAATGAGTTTAAACATATTTATTTCAAACAAGTATTTTTATTCTAACAATTTCATTAAATATTTATATTAAATAATAAATGTTTGAATTGGATGAGAACGAACGCCAATGTCTTATATGGTTCTTCCCCCTTGCCTTCGAAAATAAACAGTCACATGGCTTAGTACGAACATAATTGGAGTATAAAATAATAAGTTAAAAACACACTAGGCCAAAAGAGCAATTCCGATGACAGGGTGTCAATGGTAAAAGGTTATATAACTAAATAAGGAAGGTGTACGAGATAAAGTGGATATAGTTTGGGTACAATTGGACGAAGTTTTGAAAGAATATGTACAGCAAAGTTACGTATCAAATCGCTTACTTTCGAAATAAACTAAATATGTCTAAATGTAACCAGTCGTCTCTCTGAAATATACGTACTTCGTATACGCACACCATTGTACCATAACAGGATATAACATCCAAAGAAATGGCAGTACTTCGTATACGCACACCATTTTACCATAACAGGATATAACACCAGAAGAAATTGCAGTACTTCGTATTCGCACACCATTGTACCACAACAGGATATAACACCCAAAGAAATTGCAGTTCTTCGTATATGCACACCATGGTAACAGTATATGTGGGCGTTGCAATCAGACAATACATTCTGCCTATTCAGGTCGTGATCATAAAATGATTGGCATTTGTAAAAGCATGTTTACAATATATGTGATTAACTGATTGTAAACATATATATATCGATGTGTGAACTCTGTTACTTTATGAAGTACTACGTAATTATAATGGTATGTGTTGTTCTTCAACCCCTCAAGAACTGTTCTAAATAACGTATATTGGCAATTGTTTTTATTCTATGCAATCCATTCATTCACATTCATAGCGCAACAGATGAAATATAGGACGTTCGTAGTATTAGAAAAACAATCACGCAAACGTTTGTGTTATAGCACTTATTCATGTGCATGCTATTCCATTTAAATCCTAATTGCAATAAAATTAGAAACATTGATAAATGGATGGTCGTTAAAGAACTAAATGGATTGATATGATACATTTGGAGTTTTCCCGAATATGTATCTTAAATTAAATCAATGTATATTCTTAAATATATATTTAAGTTCTATAAAACTTCTTAAATGTTCAATAAACACTGTTTATTTATTTGATGCAAACAACGCGTGATATATTATTTTAATATGATTTACTAATATATGTATGTACATAATAACACTTTGCTCAGTATGCCTGGGTACATCATAACACTTTGCTCAGTATGAGTGAGAATGTAATTACTCTTTGCTCAGTATGACTGGTTATGTAATTACTCTTTGCTCAGTATGACTGGGTACGTAATAACACTTTACTCACTACGACTGGGAACGTAATAACACTTTGCTCAGCACGACTGGGTACATAATAACACTTTGCTCAGTACGACTCAGTACCACCTCAGTATGACTTGGTATATAATTATAACACTTTGCTCAGTATGACTGGGTGCATATAATAACACTTTGCTCAGTACGACTTAGTACCAACTGAGTACGACCTGGTACATACTAACACTTTGCTCACTATAACTCGGTGCATACAATTACACTTTGCTCAGTACGACTCAGTACCAACTCAGTACGACTTGGTACATAATAACACTTTACCCAGTACGACTCAGTGCCAACTTAGTACAACTCTGTACATAATAACACATTTCTCAGTACGACGGGGTACGTAATAACACTTTGCTCAGTACGACTGGGTAAATAATAACACTTAACCCAGTATAACTGGACACGTAGTAACACTTTGCAAAGTACGACTTGGTACATAGGAAGCTTTGCTTATTAGGATTGAGTACGTAATTGCACTTTTGTTAATTTGAATGTGTAATGACATTTATTTTCAGTTCAGTCCGACTAGTTACATAGTAACTCTTTGCTCAGTATTTGTGAATATAATTTTGATCTCAATTAAATTTATAGTTACTTCTGTCAATAATAACTTGTTGATTAAAGAACATTATTCCGTTTATCAGATGAATTGTATGAAGCTGTGTCTTCGTAATTTCATTTCATCGTTCCTCAAAAAGTTGTAACTTCGTTGCTCTGGTCTCCTTCCTACCATTGAGTCATTTAATGTTAATTAAATTGAATGCGTTTTTAATCCCTTTTATTATTTTTTCATTTGAGTTGCAATGCTATAAGTTTAAATTGTAGTAACTTTTATATGTATGGTGAATATTAATGGGCCAAGTCTGAGGTTGAGCGCTCTAAAACCGGTTTAAGCCCCCAATGCTTTGCATTGAGCGCTTCAATGCGGTTACCCCAGCTTTATTCTTCTATGCGTGCATGTTGTTTCGTATTGTGCTGTTTCGTGTACCGTTTTGGCAATTGGTTACTTGCCTTAAATAAAGGACCAACTATTTTTATAATGAGAATGCGATACTCCTCCAGCAGCTGAAGTTTAACTTCTTTATATTGCATCATTTTGATCTAGCTATGGTTGGTAGTGTTTTGCATCATTACATCATACGTAGAGCAGCATCATCTCCGTACTATGATTTTATTCGAAATAACACGTGTACCTTTGCACAACTTCATTTATGTCTGATCATAAGCCTTGATTAATCAGTACATCCAATTACAATATGTCCGGTGTAAACGATTGCATGTTAATATCACAATTTTGTCAATAAAACAGTCTTACGTACAGGTGTTGGCTTACATATTTTTGCTGAAATTAAATAGGTCTGCTTATACAGGAAATGTTTATTTTATATGAGAACGCTGCGATTTCATCTGCCTTTCAATTGAATACAAAGTGGACACAATAATATGCATAGGTAATGTCCTTTGCGCAACGATAGTACATCATAATTGGAAATCTGACAACTTTATTGCGTTTCTTTAAGAGCTGATCAATGCACTAGGTCACTGGGCCTTAGTGCTTAAAGACCATGGGGCAAATAACGTGCAAATAAATCGAAGCATGATGTGATGATGATTGCAAGGCGCTTGGATTGCTTTTATTTAAATGCGCTAGAGAGCTGTTAACGTTATCACGGTTAGTTCTATACGCTTTCATACAATGGCACGTTTATTATTTCCTAAGACATTGAATATAACACTCGACCAAATTATACGATAAAAATTTGTTTGCTTTCTTATTTATATAAAATTATGTTTTAATAATATGTATTCATATTTAAGGCTTTTTTGACGAACTTATTGTGATTAGTTTTATATCATTAACCTCTCACAGTAACTGCTTTTCTATTAGAGTTGTAGATAATATGATAAGTATATATTTTTTCCCTTCATTTACACTTGAGTCAATGTGCCTTTAATATTACTGTGTTGTTCTTTTAAACGTAATGTTCAAATGCAAAACGACAGACTTCTAACATGTGCACAATATATACATTTTCTGTCAAGCTTATTTATTGATATCTCACACGATAACATTAAAAAGCTCAACATGTGTGATGTAGTCTTAAACATAGTATGATTGATAATTTTTTTAAAGAACTGAATATTTATAACATAAATAACTCGGGAATCAAGAAAAAGAACTAAGTACCTTGCAACTTCTCGTATTGAGCTTTATTTGGCGTGCCTAGGGCATTTGTTCTGTGTCACATATTTTGTTATTAGCTTCGTTGAGAGAATAAAGCACCACGTGTGATTATTACGTTGCATTTTTCTCGCCTTCGACCAAGATTTTCTACGGCCGCGAAAAAAGTAATAGACGTTATATTTCAGAACAGAACACTATGTCGTCATCGTTTCATATTATAAATTAGCGCAAACTGGACAATTCTGTCGCTCTGAAGTGTTTGTATGTCAGATATTTCAGCTGTTACAATAAAAAATAGTAATTATATGTGTAGGGCCTATCAGTGTCACTCTACACTATCTCAACATCCTTATATGGGAAGGGAGCCACGAACAGGAATAATCTGGAAGAAAGATGTGTTGAACATATACATGTAATTAAACAAGAAGTTTGAGAGAGTTATTCATTAATATAACTTTTATATACATTTAGTCTTTTATTTGTAAATAAATTGTAGAGTCTATGTGATGTGATTTTTAAAGTTATGAACTTTCACCCTTACACTTGTAACAGGTAACAGGACTGGTGGCAACACGCTTGAAAGGAAATTGGATATTATATAAGTATATCAAGATCAAGACTTTAACACGTATCATATTCGTATTATATGGATAAGTGTATAATACTTAAAGCAAAACCATGGGACCAACACGCCAAAATGAGAAGAACTCTTGCAATGGCGAATATAGTGATGATTCTGAAGTAATACACTTGCGAGAAAAGTAACGCTTAGCAGAGAGAGAGAAAATGCACAATTTGAAAGAAGATCATGGACTGGTGAAGAAGCAGCCCTGCACCAACGTGATGAGATAGTGAGACAATATCAACACATCAATGACCTTCAGCAAGAAAATAGTTAGTTGCGTGAATGTCTCAATATAGTATTCAGATGCGTGAAAGCAGTGAGGCTGAACAACGTTATTTGAGGTTCCTATGGGCAAAAAACTGTTGTTTGACGGTAAGTTCCGTTTTGAGAGCTTCATACATCCGTTCTCTGAACTTTTCGGCAGCTTTAAATCGACAAACTGAAAAATAATGACAATCCGAAATTAACCATGGGGTTGCGATTTAAGGGAAACGCCTAGTCTGATCATATAGTGCTGAAATTGAAATCAGGCGTTTCAACAAGGAATAAGATAAATTAGCATAATATGAAGGACCCCAAAACAGGTATAAGGGGCGCCTGTAAGAAGCATCGTTTTGGCGATCAAATGCAGCGATCGACAACACGTGACAGGAAAGACATTGCATTTTTTGTTGTCATACCGTAAACACATCGTATCGGAATGTGCTTCATAATTGGTTAATAGCCGGTCGGAAAGCCAGGGAAGACCAAGGTTAACGGCCCAGCGTTGGTCTCGTAGACAAACGAAAATTTTGAGACAATTCAATGTGGAAGTACAAGAGGATATAAACTTACTGTGCGTTTTTCTGTTAAAATGTGTTCCCAAATGTGAATTTTGTTATAAACACAGGTGCATGTACAACAATTATAGAATAGAAAAACGAACGTAACTTTTGAAAAGTTGGTCTTTCAGTGCGTCGGCATGTTTTTTTCTATATGACTATGAATAACAATTAAGTGTTCAGAATTGATTACGTTTGAATAGGAAGAGGTGTAAAACATTTGTGGAGAAACACCTCTAGAACAGGAAGGGTCACTTCAGGAGCCAAGGTGAAAATTGTAGTAAGATCGGAGTGCTATAACATATAACCTTGACAAGCAATAAATCTTGGGTCACCTCTTGTAATGTTATGCCCGTCCTCAAATGAACAGCCTGCAACTGGGATATCTTTAGGGCACGCTTAATTCTCACCGGGGACAGATAAAGCAATCAAATACCTTTTACGCTGGTGAATACTTCTGAATGTTACGCTGGTTAAAGGTGCTACTCTGGGATTTTACAAGAAATTGACTCCGATGAATAATTGAATGAAAATAATGGCTTAAGTTCAGAGAACAGTAGTAGTGAAAACTAAAGTAATATGTAACCAGACATGACATTATGGATTATTTAAAAGCCTTGTATATAAGACGTTCGCAAAATGTAAGAAATTCACAGAAATAACGTTATTACGTGCAATACATAGTTTTATTCCAGATCATCGCTATATTGAACTTAAAGAAAGAAACACCTAGTTTGAAACTGGCATTAATATTGAAATGTAAATGCATATTTTTTTCTAGACACGGTTATTGTCCTAAGTCGGGACGGCGTGCAATCATGATATTTCTTTTTTTTTAAGTTCGGTATTGGAAATAGTAATCGTGAATGCGTTGATGGTTATTTGTTTTTAATATGATGAACTTTGCAACTTTATAAAGGTGTTGATTACATTCATCACTGTTTAATAAATATTGTGTGTTTTAAATCGACAAAATCTTTGCCATCCTTAAATAGCTTTTGTTGATACATTGTTATGTCGGTTTTTCGTATGTACTTTTAAATACCAATAAGAGACATTCATCGATACATAAATACATTTACAATGTACATAAAAAAAACTTAAAAGGTATGTTTGTTAACGTTCGTCTTTTTGTCACATTATGCTCGGGTTATGTTGAAATATTTTGCAATGAAATAATGTAAATTTAAGGATACAAAGAGCACACCCATTTCTTTGACGCAGAAAATGTTGTTTTGTATTTTTTCTTTCCAATAAATTAGATTATTATTATGATTGCGTTAATGGTTGTTGTTATGTTGGCGAGAAAACATAAATTGGATCAATATGTCATTGTCGCTTGCGTGGAGACGAAAGGTTTTTAAATTGCAATTGGTTGCACGGATATACGGTCAGTTGAAGAAGATAAAAAGGACACACACATTCTTTCAGTTATTACAGTTAATGCATTAATTACTGATATAATATTGTCACGAAAACTAAAATTGACTTTTCCATTTCATTCGTATATACGTAAAAATGCAAATTATCCTCATTTGATTTGCACTACTAGTACACAAATTATTGATGCAGTTGCAACGTAATTTTCCAAAAGGTAACACAATAACCAGAGCTATAGAATATCAACCTTCAGAGGCAAGGCCACGTAGCATGTGTGCACTGTTATTAATAATTAAACGCACAATATTTGTATTTGGTATGCTTATGCCAAAGGTCGATATTTTTATCGTCAAATTAATGCTTAGTGGAGCTTAAACGGTATCTTTCATTCAATATATATTTGAAAGTCAAACATTGTTCAAAAGACATGAAATTTAATATTCTACATTATTATAAAAACTTATTACAAAGGTCGTTGTTCAGTATACAGTTTTTCACATACCGTGTGCAGAGGCTTCACAAATGAAGAGATTACAGTGGGCATTACGAAGCATTACGTCCTTCAATAGGCAGTAATCTTCTTACAGTAATGGCTATACAATCTGTTTACAAAATTAATTCAGGGTGCGACCCACATTATTTCGTTAAAGAAATATTCAATTGATGCATTTTGACAAAGTCAACGATAACTTATCGTTTCGCAAATTATTACGATCAATATCCAGCTATTACGTTAATAGGGAAATATTTTCTACTTTGGTGTTATCTAATACTGTAAACCTAAGAATCTAGCAAAAACCTCACAGGTTTGGTATGATTCAATCAAGCTCAAATGCCCCGGGTGTGGAAATTGTATCCTGGTCGTTAATTCCTGTCATGTTTTGTGAAATAATTTCGCTTAAAGGCGACAACAGTCGTATCGAAATGGTTTCATATAGAAACGCGGTACGGTTGTTTTTTTCCTTGTATTAATTAAGAATCAATTAGGAAAAGCCATGACACGAGACATGATAATGACTAAAACATAAAACAGATTAACACGATACGCATTTGACATAATGCCCATTAAAGCAGAGTTGTGTTTACTTTTTTCTTTTAAAAATCAATTTCTTGTTATGCGTTTTAAGTTAAGTTTTTAATGTGTGTTCGTTATCGAAAGTTTAATTATTCGTTTGAAAGACTGTCCGATTCTTTACTACCTATTGGGAAGTTTCATTGAAGTGAAGTCATGTCTGTTGCTGTATTTATTATTTAAGATACTTCAATTCTGGCGTCCATGTGCTTCTTTAAAAAGTCATGTTTGTTATAATTGGCAATTCATTTTAGAACCTGACTGGAAGTAAAACTCTGTTGCTGGACCGTTAGTTATTTTTATTCGACGGTTGATGACAGCGACACTCGCTAATTTAACTGTTCATGAACTCAGAATGAACTCATGAACATTTGTTACTTAAGTCCCTCTTTATAGTATTTGATGATGTAGTGCATAGATTACTATAACAAATATTTTTGGTAGTGTTAGCATTCAATATGTAGGGGTTCTGCATGAATAAGTACTCTTTGTATTGATGACTTCGTTTAATTTGTTGACATAATGCCTTTTTAGCATAACGATACATTAATTATTTCCTCATATATTTAAGCACGTATTGTATCTATAAAATCTAGTATAAATAAATTGTATGAATAGTGTATTATATTTAATGGCTTTGTTGTATTACATAATGACTGGTGTCTTATAGAAGTAGCAATATATTACATGCTCAATATTCATTTAGATCATGAACTCTTTAGCAATGCAGAGTATAAAACTATTGGAAACGGGCATGGTCGGGAAAACATATCAATGTTTACCCAAGTTGCAATCATGGCGACATGGTATTCAATCAGAGTTGTTTATTTGGTGTACATCTCGTCACGCTTTATGCTGACAATTTCCGAAGCAGTAACCCTTCAACAAGTATATACGTGATTGTAACTCCAACATTGTTTTGTTTTTCTTGAATACATGTTGTACATGCATCGTGTCTTCTTATATTAAATCCTGTTATATAAGTTAAGTGTTAACACGTTTCCATATAAATCAAAACTATGTCTCATTTATAGTCTTACCTGCAATGAGCAGTCATATAAATGATCTAATTCGACAATTGCTGAATAAGTTTCAATCAACATATTGATATTCCAGTTGTATTTAAAAGAAGATAACTTGAACTAGCATTACGTTTGCGCGCGTTGTGCTTTATTCTTTTTCAGGAGTGACATGCGTTAAATAAACCTTCCAAATTATGTAACCCGAAATTGATATGTTATGTGTAGTGATGCAAGTAGTTCCCTGTATTGGATATGTTATTTGCCATTAAACGCATTCAATAAAAAGGATCGCTGATTGTCTAAAGAGTTTCGTTCTTTGGATATCATCGGCATTGCAACCATGTACTGTCTTAACTGCAAATTATTAGTTACAAACAAATTACAGGGCAATTCAATAAAGGACGCATGTAACTACAACAGCATTCTAATTAGAGACATTGTAATAATACCAGCTAGTTTTTATTTAATATACAATACAATACAGGTCTGGACGACAATAAAACACATCTGTAAACATGGACATTTTTTAAGCTAGTGTTAACATCTTGCAAAAGTAAAGTCTCCTAAAAGATATAGATAAATAAACAGTACTCAGGATCCACACCTTGGTAAGGCCAGTGCAAACATGGTGGTTTAAACAGAGCAGAACATAATAGTTTATTTTTTACTTAAGCATGTTACATTCATCGTCGAAAACATACATATCAATAACAGCATGCGTTGAAGTACACACTAAAACATATCATTTAAAAGAACACTTAATCTTAATCACCACGAAATAAACATAGTTCGTGAACATATTTCGTGAGAATGTCACATGGATGGGGTTAATACATAGTTATCACACAATGTTATACGTATATAGTATATATATTATAAGTATTTTCTTTGTAAAAATGTATTACTATCATAATGTACTTATATATGACATTTTCTCCGAATAAAAAGCTTTTTTAACTAAACATGGCTAGCTTTCTTTATATAGTTTTGTTTGAACTATTAAGTAGTTTCATAAACTTGAACATATTTGGTCGGATTCTATAATATTGTGGAATTAATGCATTCCTAACATTATTATAATACGAACTTTTAAGAAAAAAGTGAAAATCATCCTCGATGTCAATTGAGTTACATAATATACATTTGCGTTGATTTCTTTCAATGTTCTGGTGTCTGCCCGTTTTTATAGATAATTAAACAAGTGTATGTTCGCCCGAACCTCATACATAGTCCCGGGTTAACGATGAGTTGTATATGCTGTTCTATTCGGTTAAACAAAATAAATGTCCATTTAAAAGAAAACAATTGTTAACAATATACCTTGTAAGATATTAATTCACATCAAATATTTATTGCGATCGGCTACACTAGAACATTATACCAAGTAAGAGTGCACAAACTAATACATGTTCCCAGCTATAGCCCCATACAAACTGGTGTATGCCTGTATATTTAGATAACATTATGTTTTATATATAGTACGTGGTCTTAAAGACGATCTGGTAATAATTGCTCACAACAAACTGGGATCTGCATTCGTTTTATCTGACGGCTCTCTAAGATGATGTTTTATGGTTGAATTTACAAATGTAATATGAGATTAGTTTCAAAATAGAGCTACATGATTGCTAATTTGAAATGTTACATATTATGCTCCTTAATCATCCAGGAGAATGAATAGGAAATGCCTCTTTAAATATATAAACGGTTCCTCGTAAAGTTTTAAAATAAAGTTGTAATAACTACGTCAAACTAGATGCGTGTTAACATTTTTAAACCGAGTTTTAAACTAAGAAAAAGTCCAATATCCATTGAAAATCTTATATTTGAATACATATTTCAATCGTAATTATATTGTTAATTAAATTAAACAAAATATTTTGACTTAAAACGTAATATTTGTAATGTAAAAAGTGATGCAACACAATTGGTCTATTAACATTCGGTTAACTTAACCCGCGTCTACGCAACGCACGTTGTGAAGTGTTATCTTCTTTTACACAATGCATAAAAACAATTTTCCTCGCATGCATACTTTTTAATATGGTTATATTTTATTGATTGTAATGCCTTACTCAAATGTTTTAATCTTAATAATTCAAATATGTTTCACACTACATGAATGGGTTACCTTCGCCTGGCAGCATTTATTTTCATAATCGAAAACGGAAATTGTCGACGTCAAGAATGCGGGTAATCATGATAATGGTAGAAACCAGTCCTAGATAGCGGGAACATTTTAAATGTTATTTTTCATTGATGTGTTCATTATTTCCAATGTTTTATGCTATTTGTTTAACAATAAACTGTAACATAAACAATCAAGGTGTATTCTTGTATTTTTTTTACATTTTGTTTAATTATATTTTATTGAAAGCAATTAGGATTTTATTAAAGAGTATAATGCTCACAATCTTTAATTACACATACATATGATGTTGAGTTAATTGATGAATATTTCTTATTACATGTTATCGTTCATTGTATATTTGGAATAGTTTGTGTGATTAAAAATACGTTATACAAACATCTATTGACAGAGCAATATTGCTGAATATCTTTGTTTCATTGTACATTTTGAAAAGTTGTATTTCATAAGTAAAACAATACCTCCGATATGTGTACGCTTGTGTCGATTTACACTCGACAATTCAACTCATGATTCAAGATTTGATTTTAACTGAAGAAAAACAACAACATTAGTTTAAACCGGGACATCGAAGGCTTATTGAAGTGTATTAGACTAAGTAAAAAAAATATTCTTTTTTACATTTTCGATATTTGAATGTGCTATACGTTAAATGGGTGTATTTTTATAATTTTGTTCAATCTACCATTTGCGTCAATAATTTTAGAAGAAAATGTTTACCTTACCAAGAATGTTTTAAATAGTAGGAGAGGGTGTATTGTAACGATAAGAAAGTTTTTCGTCTCAGAAGTCTAATTATGATTAATGAAATAGTTTATGACTAGTTAAACCTACGTTCACGGTAAACACAAAACCGTTCTACTGTCATTAAAAACAACCCATTAAACGTTGACATACATATCATTTCATGTTGATGTAATTTTTATCTGTTCTTGTTGTAAATTATATATTCAGAGGAAACTTAAATTTCATTCAATCATAATTAATGCGTGTGGTAATTTATTATCCTCGATAATTATGTTAAATTTGATTTTTGATTTAATTTATGTTTTAATATCGTTACTTACGCGTTATTAAACAAACTTCCTTTTTTACAGCGGATGCAAATAATCTGTTAAAGCAACAACAATTATGTGATCATTGACAGGGCTTATACTTTAATATTTTCCAACCCATATATAAAACTTTTCTTACGCTGTATTGTGCTATTCTTTGCATGCAATATCCAAGTTTAACTCTTTTCCAGGTAAACATTATGCGGCATTGAATACTAAAAGTTGGATACATGTAATAGCCGCAGAACTTTTATGGATATGTATTGGACAGATCAATATACATCGTTATCTAAAGAATTAAATAGATCTTTCAGGTTAATATGCTATTTATAACAAAAAGAAACGAATCAAGGTAAAGTTAATGGAGCGATACGACCATGCTCAACAAATGAGGAAACTGCACATATTATATGAAGCTTCAACAATATCACAACATACGTTCCTGAGATACACGGCGTAAACAAGAATTCATTTTGCAATGTCATAGTTTGAATCAATGGCAATAAATCCCTGAAAAATCATTGAATCGGTTACATCCGGAAACAAAATATGTTTGTTCCACCTTAGGCGATGCTGCTTACAAAGATTCAGATCATCAGATTAGGCCATACTTTACTGAGGTCTCGCGCAGACAATAAGTAGAGAAAGGACGGAATAAAGGAAACCGAATCGACATCAAACATGGAGAAAACCATTTTCTTAAGAAAATTTGCCTCCTCTGCCTCCCCCCCCCCCGCGGCAAATTCAATGACATCAGACAAAGTCATTTTTTCTACGGGTCATTATTGTAATTATAATTGCCCTGCTTCCTATAATCAAATAAAAAAGACACTTAATAATACTTGGAATTCAATTACATTGACGCAACAATGCAACGGTCGTCTTTCAAGAGCGTTTTAATTGCAAAATAGAGCAACAAGTAATTATCCTTTTTATCAAGTAAGAAGCCACATGTAGTAACAGTATTGTTATTTCGTAAAAAGGTAATGGTCTCTTCAAAATAATTTACTTTTCAAAGAAAATATACGAATACATGTTTTTTTTTTATTATTAATATTTGACGTTTATCGAAGGTCAGTACAAGAAAGTCTCGCCTGATCCAATTTATTAATTATGAAATGACCATTTGCCGGGAAGACGTTTTTTTTGCCAATACATTTTATATGAAATAAGTGCTTGATGCCTATGGACTCACCCATTTGGTATGCGGATCCATGATTTTGTTCATTGTTAAATATTAAGAATCCGTAGCAACATTAGCAACCGAGAACTTATTTGAAATTGACTTGTCGTGTTAACAAAGCTCTTAGATGAACACCAAATTGCAAGCAGTCAAACATTCCCCTACATCTACGGCTGGTTATTGTTTTTGTATATTTACATGAAAATGAATGAAACATTTAAGTACGCACATATGGTAAAATAAATAATTAAATATTTATATTGTAAGCAGAACATAATATATTTCGTAAATAAAGTTTGATCTGAAAGTTTCCCCTTAGAATATATTGAGTAAACATTTCCCAAAGGGGTTTCGTAAATACCGACCCAGTTATTTTAATGTTTATCAATAATAGCATTAACCAATTATTTGCTTATCTTTCAGTGATGAATAATATAGCAACATTTTATAATTCAATTGTTCATACTTGCAATCATTCGACAAACCGTGTAAAATAGAAAGGTATAGCGAATTGTGAACACGAAGGACATGGGATACAAAGGAATGCAATAGACATAAACTGTAAATATTTTGTAACTTATGTAAAAAGTAAAACTAGGTTAAATTATCTTGTGTCATATAACATAACAGAAAGTGCATAGTTTATTGGTATTTGTCTATGACTTGAGCTTGCATTGGCAATATTTCACAGTAAAATAACCATACTTGTTAAACATTGTATATCCTCTTATCCCTACTAGTCTGTGATTAGAATGAAACACGTTGATAAATAGACGGGTTTGACATAATACGATTGAGCGATGTAAGAGTTAGGAAGAAAACTTACAAAGTTTGTATCAAGTTATACATTTACTGTTTTAACTTTAATAACGTTAACAACATTATTGAATAGCACCAGTATTCCTCTAAGAATATAATTAAAACAGAAGAAATCACAAGAAAAAAGAGTTCCCCACCTGGTCTGGAAACAGTTAATTTAAAATTATAAGGCTTCCGCATGGCCATTTACAATAAGGGTATAATGAAGTTATGCACTTTTGGTAATATAATATACCAATAACAACAAAAACACTCACATTATGACATCCTTTTGCGTTTGTAACGCTTTATTATTTAAGAAGTTCAAAAGACGATGGCTCATAATCAAAAGTGATCTTTTTTAGTATAAGTCTACTTCATAAGTATTTTTGCAGGATTCCTGAATAGTTTTAATCTGTGACAATAAGTTGGAATATTGTCATATCATGAATCTGTGAACAATCCTTTTAAATATTTAGAGAAATGCTTGCATAGAGCTTGCGGACAAGTACTTGATAAAATGTGTGCCATCTGTTTACATAAGTTGCGTTATAATTCACATTTTTAATATGAGATGATATAACATATATTATTGACATAAAAACACAACGTTACGTCCAAGATAATGCCATGCAAAATCATGCACGTATATCGATTGTGCAATATGAAAAAGGAAGCATAGATACATCTTTTGACGAAAACACTTCAGTACCATTCCTCTTTTGTCCAACTATTTGAGCTTGAGATTAATGAATCAAAGAAATGACGTCAATCGTTGAAGAAAGGAATTATCAAGCTCTAGAAGCATTTTCAGAATAGACATTTTCGTCGCATCAGCTGGTATTTCACGTAAGGAGAGCGACCAATTGCCTTTGCTATAAACGGCAATACATTCAGCACAACACTATACGATATTAAAGGGGCCTTTTCACAGATTTTGGCATTTTTTTAACTTATTCATTAAATGCTTTATATTGATAAATGTAAACATTGGATCGTAAAAGCTCCAGCAAAAAATGAAGAAAAAAATTAAAAAAAGGAAAAGAACATTGCCCGGAGCAGGTTTCGAACCAGTGACCCCTGGAGTCCTGTCAGAGTCCTGAAGTAAAAACGCTTTAGCTTACTGAGCTATTCCGCCGAGTACACATTCTTGACGTATTTTATACCTTATATAAGCAATCTTCGTAGTTTCACAAAATTCAACGACAAAAACAGAACTCTCCAAATTATTCAATCGTTTCGCGTTGCAACGCTTTATAATTTTTAGGTTTAAAAATCTTCAAAAGATGCATATAATGGCTATATTAGAGCATGGTTAATGTTCAGTATTACTGTTTCCTCACAAATATCATAACTAAAACAAAAACTTACAAATCTGAAACAACTTTTTTCAATTTTGTCAATTTACCAAAGCGTGAAAAGATCCCTTTAAAAATAAAATATTATTGGTAATTTGATGAAACAATGCGTTTTGCTTGTACGGAAAACGGGAACTGAGGCTTAAGGCTTATAGTAACTATTGTAGCCTAGTAAAAACGTTAATAAATAAGAATATTATAGCAAACACTATGATATTTGTTTATTTATGATAAATTATATAATATTCGTATAAATCAGATACGTGCAATACATAGTTTTATTCTAGATATTCGCTATATTGAACCTGAAAAAGAAAACACATAGTTTATAACTGGAGTTAATATTGAATTTAAAATGCATATTTTTTTCTAGACACGGTTATTGGCGTTAGTCGGGAAGGCGTGCAATCATGATATTTTTTTGTTTTAAAAGTTTGGTATTTGGAAATTGTTAGCGTGAATGCGTTGATTTAAACAATATTTATTTGGCTATTCATACACAGCATGTAAGCAATATAATACAATACAAACATTCTAGCAACTTACTATGAAATATGCTTAACAAAAGGACTGCTAAGTGTAAATCGACAGAATTGAGAAAAAATCTCGAAGCTTATGCTAAGTCTCTCTTCTGTCCTTTGGAGGTGCTGCTGATAAGGTGTAAACAATTGAGCATATAACTACAATGTACATAATTCGATACAATGAATAGCGAATAATATAAGTATACAGTATCGAACAGCAAGACGGATAGGTGAAATAATACAAAAACGTTAGATGATGATGTAGATGGCTAAAGAATGATATTGCGTTTGTATCAGCATTTATTAATGAATAATAAAGAATGAGATAAAAGTGACAGAGTTATCGCGACTTGAACGCGTTGATGGTTATTCGCTGTTAAATATGATGAATTTTGCAACTATACAAAGGTGTTAATTACATTGATCACTGTTTAATAAATATTTTGTGTTTTAAATCGACAGAATCTTCGACATCCTAAAATAGCTTTTGTTGATACGTTGTTATGTCGTTATTTCGTATGTACTTTTTAAAACCAATAAGAGGCATTTGTAGATACATAAATACATTGAGTAATTAATATACATAAAAATAACTCGTAAAAAGTAAGTCTGTTGACGTAAGTCTTTTTGTCACATCAAGCTCGGTTTATGTTGAAATATTGTGCAATGAAATAATTTAAGTTCAAGGATACAACGAGCAAACCAATATCTTTTTACGCAGGAAATGCTGATTTAATTTTTTTTTCTCCAATAAATTAAATTATAATTATGATTGCGTTAATGGTTGATGTTATGTTGTCGAGAAAACATAAATTTGATTAGTATGTTATTGTCGCTTCCGTGGAGACGAAAGGTTTCTAAGTAGAAAAAGGTTGCAAGGAAATGTTGAAGAAGAAAAAAACAACCACATTATTTTAGTTATTACAATTAATGCATTAGTTACTGATGAAATATTGTCACGAAAACTGAAACTGACCTTTACATTTAATTCGTATTTGTTCATCGCTTCATGGGAGAGAGAACGCAACAGTTTTTTGAAGCGACACAAGTTAAAAATAGAATAACCTTTTAAAATTAGATCTTACTTTAAGTTAACTTAAAATCACAACAATTGGATGATATTGTTTGCTTCATAGAAACAAAACTAAAAATTACAGTAGATCAATGTACTTTTTGCAATTTATAATAGTTTGAAGGCTTTGATATAGTCATATATATATTTAATAGTGTATGCATTTATTTAACTAAGCCGTTAACTGTGTTTCGTAAACAATTATAATATTGTCACAAAACGATATATTGTTTAGATTGACAGGAATTGAAACATGGTGTTTAGCGATGTCAATATATTTATGCCGTCCCTTGAACGTCAATGCAAATTATTGAACGTTGTTATTTCAATATTGGTTTTTAATCTGTACGAAATTTTACAACGTACCACAATGTCTCATAATACAATGAAATCGAAGAAAATATTCATTTCGATGTTATAAAACTACCATAGCTCATTAATGTACGCCTAACGGCCAAAATAGATAACTTAATTTTTCAAATATATAACTGCAACCACTCATATTCTTCTTATTTGAATTGCATGAATCCGCATGCCTATTAAAAATAAGGAAAATTGACGCTTTAGTTGAAAATTGGCAATACTCATGTAAACAAGGGCGCAAGTAATTGACAATGAGTGAAAAATTTCAGGCAACTTCATTGGTATTTAGTACAAACAATGGGTTAATTGTGGCATATGAAATGAGAACAACGATCGCGTTATTTATGGGGAAAGTCTCAAAATCAAAAACATTTAACCTTTCACAGTTTTGTAGAATCAAAATAAACATGGATGAATAGCACCACAACTGATGCATTTGAAACTTCCACTCACTTTTTCAAATAAGATAATCCTTGAACTATGCTTATTGCTTCTCCTGTAACCTTTGATAAGAAATTCGGTCGATGAACATTTGAATGCCAACAAGTTCACAAGGCGGAATAAAGAGGACATTTATGAATGGCCTGTCAACATGTAGCTCATGTTATTTTCTAGAAAATCGGAAATATATATCATTTTGTTCGTAGTTTCAAGAAACCTTACAATGCAATGCTCATAGGTTTCTGTAATTATGGGGGCTTGTAAGGATTGACACGTACTGTTCAATGTCGTTACCAGGTACTATAAAACTAACTTCACTTAGATAACAAACTACACAACGTACTATGTATACTATTTAACAAATGTGTATGTCAAACATGTCAGACATTTTCAAGAGTAAATTCATGGTATATGTTTTAATTGTAGAAACATGCAAACAATAATGATCTATATCCAAAAGAAAGCGCGGTATAGTGAGAAAGACGTTATGGTTCACTCTGCGATAAAATTAGCAAAACTCTTCATCAGAAACCTAAAGAGACGTTCCTGTTAACTAAAGCATAAATATTGAAGCTTGACTAATACTTTGAACACATTGATCAATGCGTTTTTCTCAAGTGAAAAGAAGTATATGTTTTGCGTTTTTTTTCCTCGATGATTCTTTAAATCTTTCATCAATCATTTCTTTTAATTCCCCAAAACGCTGATACAATGTGTATGCTGTATTTTCATCTTCATGAACATGGCGTGGAGAGATACTTAAGAGAGGAAGAACAATATGTAGGTTTTTAAGATTAATGCCACATATTGTAATTGATTTTGGTAAAGAAAACGTTATTTACTTCACCCGATCTTAACCAATAAGGTACATAATATACTCATACTATAACGTTACAGCGATTAAGTAAGTTAAAGCATTGAATCGCATCTTAGGTGACTTCTGTCTGATTAACAAAAACAAGTCATCTAAAGGTTGTTATAAAGATATAGTTATGATAAGCAACCCCACAAAAAGCCCCATTTATAAGTTATATTCAAAAGGACAACAATGCTATAACAAAAGCATGATCAATTGATATATCGTATAACAGAATAAGCGTCATCCTAAACTTCTGAATATGCAAATGGTAGCAGCTATCAACACGAGTACGCAACACATAAATCTTCGCATTTAATGAATATCTAGCTTATGCAAAACATCTGATTTGGGTTCCACTTGACATTTTATCTAACTATTGCTGCTTCTGTGAATCATTCAATATTTTGTTGAATCAAAGTATGTTTAATCATAACTTGATAATGATTGCTTCGTCAGTTTGCTCACGATGTTTTGTTTAAATTCCAATTCGTTAATATTGGTTTATTTAATATGCCACTGACTCAATATTAGAAAGCCGCATTTTCTTACTGAAAGTAAATATGCTGTTAAAATTTACCAATAAAAATTTATTGTGATATAAGCAACAATTGTAATAACGTATATACAGTTCGTCATTGATCGCTTGGTTTATTTTGATGAAATAACGCTTGACGTCAATATAGACATAATCAAAATCCAGAAACAGTAGCAAGAAATAACTTCTTCTCGCAGTCGCTAGATTACATATTCACGGCTAGTGACCACTTAGATTGGCTATACAACAAAGGGAAATTCATTCCACAAAGCACTATTCAAGACATACTATATCAATTGCTAAATAAGCTAGCTTATACATTCGTTGATCATAATTTGTAATTGATATTTTGTTACAAAACAGTTTGCCTCTGAAACAAACTGATGATAACAAAAGAAGGATATTCTTACGTTGATATTTGACCAAATATGTTGTCATAGTTAATTGTTGCCAGAATAAACAAAAAAATATGAATACCAATTTAAAAGCAACACAGTGGCATGTATTTATGCTAGCGTTCTAAATATTATGTTTGTGCACATTGTCTGTTGAGGGTTCAAATACATTAGTGATAATTTGTGTGAAACGAGTAATTCTACACAAAATAAAAAAGAACAAATTGACATTGTATCTGACATAAATATTGAATGTCCATTTCACAAAGAATTGAGTTGTTGACCTAGGTTTTGACTCCATGTGACCAAGTATCCAACACTTACCTGTAAAATGTCAAGAATTAGATTAACATTCATACTATATTTCACCAAGAGAGAGCCAATAATGTGGCATTTATAGTGGTGACAATGTTGTTTATTATTATATTTTACTTGAGGATCTTGATTTTGACAAACGTGATTACGATTCAAATGCAGCCGAAATATAATAAAATAAACATTCGGACGATGTTTTATAAAGATTGAGGTATGCATGTTGCCACTAGAATGGTAACAATGGTTGTTCAAGATTTGAGTTTGTGAGCTAGATTTTGGACGCGCTTGGCTCACATTCGAACACAGCTTAGACATTGCTTATAATGCATACCTTACCAAATTGAATCGATATTAGATAACAAATGCGCACTTTTAAATTTTTAACTTTTTTAAAATAATACGATATATTGTTCGTGCTGAGTGACTCACGATAAATAGTTGGTCCATTTTTTTTTAAATATAATATAGCCTAACATATAGCCTCTGGTATGTATACCGGCTTACAATTAACGACGCAAAACACACTAATCGAGACAACGGAATCCGAACATAAGGCGACCTCAATAACTCACCTTGACTACTTCGTGCTCAGGTGAGCTAAACGCCCATCTCTAACATGTTTCGTTTGAACCAGGAGTCGTAAACATTCGCACTGTGCTAGTCAGCAGCCCGTACCACAAACAAAAACTAAAAGGGTTTCTAAGTTAATATGGTGTGAAACAATCATACGAACTTAAACCATTGTTTTAATTTTGAAAGCATTAGCTTGATTTGTAGATTGTATGCTACTTTAACGATGTTCTTTGAAACTATGATAAACTTGTTGTGTGCTGGAATGTGTTGCGGTAAACACGATCACTGCGTTTTCTCACGATATATTATGGGCTATAAATTCGTTAATCTCAATTAACAAAATCATTGGCAAAATGTTCATCTTACTGAGCATTTGTTTGTAAAATTGTATTTTTGAGCTTTCAATATTTGCCAAGAAGAGATGGCCAGTACAAGCATACACGAATATATTATAAAATACAATGCAACTGTCTCTTTTTCTATTAAAAAGTTCCATCTTGTTACTTAATACTATAATGACTGATGTAATATTGTCAGGAACAGCGAAATATGATTTAGACTCTAAAATCGCTTTCGGTGTTGTGGAATGTAATTGTGTTTTAAGGTACCCAAGTAAGAAATTCAAATATCGTGTAAAATAACAAAAGTGAGATGATAAAGAAGGAACGGGTTAGCATATGTGGGTGTGAACAAATCTATGGTAATATATAAAGGTATATTTCAATATACATTATGATTTAATTTGCTTTTTTTAATATTTTATTAGATACGTTTTATATAAGGTGTATTTCATTTTTTTATGTATTATCACAGAACCAGATAATCAATATATTATGAAACATAATAGTGCTTAAAATAAGTACATACAATCATAAACGCGAAATAGTTTCGTTTTAATATCAATAACAAAAAAGTTGAAATAACAACACAATAAGACATCCTTGAAGCGTAATATTCTGGCTGCACGAATTCTATGGATTAAACCAAATATATGACATTTTTGCATCGTGGGTTCTATCACAATTGGTCAATAACAATCGTGTGTACCGGGCTATTTATCAGGATTAATCACATAACATTTTACAATGATGGTCAGTGCTGATGTTAACGAAATGGCAATCGCTAATGAAATTGCTTCAGATTTATATCACGTTACGATACTGCTCATCTATTTTAAAGACTACAATTATTATTTTCTTGTTTTTTTTATGTGAAACAAACACTTGATCCGGATTTGTTATATCCGTCAAATAAATATGAAGCAGAAACAACAGTTTCCAACTGACTAACGTTAAGAAAGTACCAAAAGTTTGTACATTTGATCCGAAAAAGACCAATGTACTAGTAGCACAATGTATTTGACGAAATATGTCATTTCTTTAACTTGTCATTACATTAATTTAACACCCATTGTTGATAATTAATTACTTTATTTGCACACATTAAAGCTTAAACTATGGGTTCGTCCGTGAATAAGATCATCTCATACAATGTACATGAAATGCCATGCGTCAATTAACTAAGATGTTGATATACATAATACGTTCTGTTGCACTTTCATGTTTGAAACATTTGACTGTTATGGCTAACTCAATCGACACTAATATCACAAAGCTATAATACAAAGCTTTCTTCGAAATAGTTTTATTTTCCATCATCAACAAAAACGCCCTGTCTTATAAGCATGAGAAAACTTATTTGAAGACATTGTACTACAACGCTTGCATGTTCGGTCCTAATGACACTGACATTTCCATTTTACTGATTGGCGTTTAAGACTATGCTTAGAACTGAATGAGAAACTTGTTTGTTTTCCACGATTGTCGATCCAAGGTTTAAAATCAGTTCAATCAAAATCAGCTGAACTAAAAATAATTATACGACCGTTTTACGACAGGAATTTAATATTTTGGTGAAATATACCATACGTTGATTGAACAATAATGAGCAAACATCGAATATGAATATGGTATTCTTTATGCATATTAATCGTCTCAATGTGAGGTGTTTTGTGTTTTATTAAGATAAACACTTACTAGAATTCATTGTAACAATAACATGATAAATATATAACGATCAAAGACAATGCTGTTAAAACAAACATCAGTACAGACAGAGATACGGTAATGAAATAAACAAATTGCGCCTCGAGTTCTCCCAAGTGTGCAATAGAAAATTAGTTATAACACATGATTCATTTTCATGAATTCTGGAGGGAAATTGGAGATTATTGAAATCGTGTGTTCAGCAATATATACAATTTATAAGACGCCCAATCGATCTCTTGACAATTGGTTCAATGTCAACAATAATGTGATACCCAGAACATACCTTGTTACGGAATACCGTTAGTACCATCGTGGTAACACATTAAAATCCAGAGGGCGAGAATGCGAGAACGCGAGAGTACGATTACGACAATGCGACAATACGATGGCGACAGTGCGACAATACGATGGCAAGAATGCGAGAACGCGATGGCGAGATTTCGAGAACGCGATTGTACGATGACGACAACGCGACAGTGCGAGGACGACAGTAACAAAATACAATAGCGACAATGCGACAGTACGATGGCGACAATGCGAGAATGCGAGAACGCGCGAGTGCGATGACGAGAATGCGACAATAAGATGACGACAGTGCGACAATTCGCTGGCGAGAATGCGAGACCGCGATGGCGAGAATGCGAGAGTACGGTGACGAGAATGTGATATACGATAACAACAGTGCGACAATGCGATGGCGAGAATGCGAAAACGCGATGGCGAGAATGCGGTGACACTATGGCGGCAGTACGATATAACTATCGCATTGTCGACATCGTTCTATCGCACTGTCGCCATCGTATTGTCTCACTGTCGCATTGTCGCCATCGTACTATATAGTTCTCGCATTCTCGCCATCGCGTCCTCGCACTGTCGTCATCGTATTGTCGCATTATCGTCATCGTATTGTCGCATTATCGTCATCGTACTCTAGCGGTCTTGCATTCTCGCCCTCTGGATTTTAATGTGTAACCACGATTGCCCCTACGGTATTCCGTACCTTGTAAACCTAGCCTATATTGAAGTCAGAAAAGCGTTTATGAAATTTAAAAACGAGCGCCTACCGCAATCCGAAGTGAATGCTTGAAAATTAAGTTTAACACATAATGCATTTCAGTTAATTCTATATAGAGATTTCCAGGAATGGAAACCGTATGCTCTGCAAAGTCAATAACCGATTAGTCGCCGCATAGAGATTTGGACAACAGCTTCTAATAATTATGTGTTACACTGCGCAAATGGCCCGAATTCGTTGCACTGTTCAACCAAGGTACATTTTTGACGTAAAACGGCAGAATTTAAACTCCTTTTAATTTCAACAATAAATTGTTACCACACATTTATATTGAATTTAATAAAAAGTTTTGTATTTAAATACCAGAGCAAATGCAATTCACTAGTATTATGACAACATCAATACCTACATGTGTTCTGAAAACAGTGAGATTTATATTACAGCCAAACCTCTTTAAAATTAAATACAAAACAATGATGAACTAATGAACATTAGGACAGAACGATCAATATGATCAAGTGAGAAATACGCTATTTATAGCCTATGTTAAAAATAACCACAAAATATCAACAACACGACACAGCGTTGCTGAAATAAAACAAAAAACGATTTCAAAATCGAGTGGGTGAAAGCAGCAATATCGTTAACTACATTATGCAATTGCTTTCTACAAACTGTCGAACAGGTCAACACAATAACAGAGGGGGTAATCACGTGATAGTCAAGATGGCGACGTCCATACCGCGACGGTTATTTTTCGCCGTTTTATACCCTTTATTACTACTGTTTATGTTTTAAATGACGCTATCAGTCAAAAGGGGATGAGCGTTTATTTCGTATTTAAATTCGCTTTATATCTCGACTTTACTCCCGCAAATTTTCTTAGTGGAACCCTAATTAGGTCATCCCGCTAAGAAATTTTGCACCGAGTAAAGTCGAGATATAGAGAGAATATTACTATGAAATAAAAACCAGTAACTTTCTTCCTTATATGGCTGTTAAGTTAGCGGAATAAAGAAAAATACTACAAGTAATACAGGGTATAAAACGACGAAAAATACCTGCCTCTGCATGGACGTCGCCGTCTTGTTTGTCACGTGATTACCTCCTCTGAATAAAAATCAATATTACCAACGTGAACGCGATATGATTGAAAACATCTACAATAAGCGTGATGTAATCTATTTGAATGGTTATTTCGTTTTTTGCTTTTTGAGGTACATCCAATTAATACATGCACAAACAAAGTATAACTACAGTCGCATCAGTGGGAGATCATGTGTATGCATAGTAAAATGCCCTTCATTTAATACAAGAGACAACCAAGTATGCAAAGAAAACTTTTACTAAATTTTTCAACTCGATATAATACTATTTTATTCTTTCTAATGCTGACGTGCTTGATATATACTTTTATCATACCACCGCATTGATATCTGCCTGATATAACGTTGCCTGATATATTTTTATATCATGGTCAACAGGAAGTTCTTATATCAGTCATGTGTGGAGTATGGTCATATTACTCGAAAACAACTATAAAGTTATCAGATTCAACAAAGCAAACACTTTGATACCAAGGTGTTATATATTTGAAACAAAATGCAATACAAAAAGCAAACAACATTTTTTTTACAAATATTGAGAGCGTGTGCTCATGACGTCATTATTAACACATTTAACGACAAAAGTCGTATTCTTTCCCGCTAAAACTGCAGCTTTTTAACGATTTTTTCATTATTTCTTTAAAATCGGGGACGTAGAGGTATGATAAACAGAACAACAGGGTACTGTCTGATCTTTTTGTAATATATCAGCCTCGGCAAGAATAAAATTACGGCTCGGCAAGCCTCACCGTTATATTAGTTTAAGCCTCGCCTGATATATTACAGACCGATGGGACAGTAATCTGCTTATCTCTATATCTATACATTAAGAGAAGTAAGTCGAATCAGCAGGTGTTCATTTTTATTATAAATACAAGGTTATTTATTTAAAGAAGGTGGTGACAAGTTACCATCCAAGAAGACATATTACAAAAGCACGTGAAAACAAAAATGTAAACATATAGAGGATATTTGTTGGATTCGGTGGATTATCGATTTTAATTCACGAGTGATCATAGAAAATTATATTTGCACGAGTTGCGCAGCCACGAATAAAAATATCTATTTTCTGTGATCACGAGTGAATTAAAATCAATATTCCACCGAATCAAACAAATTTTCTTTTTATTTTAAGCTTTTTTTCCACAGTTTATATACATTGTTTAAGACTTAAACTAAAGAATTTCGTTGAAATAATGACGTCATTTCGTAAAAAAAATGACGTCATTTCACAGTAAACAGTAGTAAGCAATAATAATTTCAATGTTTGAAACAGTGAAATTTTCCGTTTTAATTCACTGATTTTTCTCTATAAACCACCGCAAAGCATAAAAAAATGCAGCCTTAGAACGATAAAACCGGTTTATTTTCGTCAAATCTCTTATTAAGACCAGGGCATGCATAGTTGCAAATTCCCACAAATGACAACAAGAACAACATGATATAGACGATCACTTGAAAATTGATTGATAAATCGTGGCTCATCGTCTTGGAACGGTCGATGCAAACATATATTTTGGTTTTAAAATCAGTTTAAAGGCACACAAGTCTTCTACATGGTTTATAATAAGAATTCACAACACATTTTAGCGTAAATACAGATTTACACCATAGCATTAGATTTCAAAGTAAACTGTATTCAATGAAGATGGGCTTTTTATTAAATAACATTTTTACTACTTAATTAAAGTCAGATATTCATTAGAGAAACGGAACTGTAACAATCTAAGTATTTCATTTACTAAATGACTATATTTCAAAGATTCTGTTTTTTTTGCCCTTGTAGTAAAATTCGGTCGCCCTTGAAGTTAAATTCGGTCGATGAACACATGAGTGCTGACAAGCTGATAACGTGATAGGTAGAGCGAATACTGGCGAAGCGCCTGTCAATCAGAAGTGCAGTGGTTCGTCTGAAGGTCGAGTAAATCGGAAAGTTCAATAATTGTGTTCTTATAATCAATAAGCGAGTCAAGTCAATTGCAAAGACTTCAATAATTAGGGAGGGGGGGGGGGGTTGGAATACGTGTACTTAACTAGCATGATATATTTGTTGGTTAGTCGGATTTGTGAGGATAGACAGTTTGACTAACTCCTATGTGAATGAGGTTCAATTTGGTGCAGAAACCTTTGTTTCTGATTACACGTTACCTAACTTGCAATTGTTATTTACGCATAACAAATGTCTCCACACCAAGTGCATAACCATGTGATAACACTCATAATTTAAGACATAAGTAAGTCCATTTAGCAAAAACCTAGTATGTGGGATTCATAAGCATAAATATATCGCTAAATGAAACAGTGTGAACATTTTCTGATCATATCAGCGAAATCGTTTCATGCCTTATTCACAACCTCCTTGAATATTTATGTAAAGTTAAGCCTAGTTTGTTGCGAATACAACGGAACTGATCTTCTTTGAATGTCATAAATGGTTATTGGTGTTAGAGACGGAACAAGTTTTTGTTAATACTGTTATTAAAATGTTTACTTCTGAAAAAGCTAAGGTTTCACAATATTATATTAACATGTTGAGCTTGTGCGAGCCACATTATTAGATATTCATTGATAACAATATTTGTCTTTGCAAAATACTTTAGTTGACAACAGAAAACATACACAATATTTTCAATAGTTTAATATGTGTGCTTTGTGCGTAATTTGAATAACTTACTTGATGTTTTGTTTATATGGTTTATGGTGTTTATTGTGTGTTTTTATTGCAATTTTTACATGTACAAATTGCTTTCTTTTTATTTTTACGCAGAAGCACTTAAAATGTAGATCAAAATTTAGTTGCATGTCGCTAAGAAATAACAGTTGTCGTAACCTTATGCTGAGTGCAAATTAGGTTTACGCAATCGAACGTTCTTTTTGAGATATTTCCATACAAACACATTATATGAAAACTGTAATATTGTATGATAGTTATTTATATTGGCATTATGAATTTTGAATTTAGAAAGCTTAACATATGTATTTCTTGTAAATTATAACTCGAGTTATGGAATTCTTAGGCTTACTACACATGCATAAATATTCTAATATTTACCATTAAATAATGTTAGTGAAAGTAAATACGTAACGAATATCATGCTTATTCAAAAAATGAAAAAAAACCACCCTTTTCTGCAGACATTAAGGGATTTAACGGTCTTTTTCTTTTACGTAATTTCAATAATCGTTACTGTCCGTCTGATTACTTTTATCTCACATTGCACAAAATACTCTAAGATTATTGTTGTCATTAAACTTGGTTTCGTTGCTAGGCTTTTCATGGTTCCTTTTGTGTATTCAAGATGAGGCTTAAGTGCGTCTATTTTGTGATGAAACTGATTAGATTTGCTACGTTTCCTCAGAGAGTGCTTTACTTAATAAAAGATATGGCGCCCAATGACATTTTCGTGAGAACCGCTTATTAATGTTATGGTGAATCGTGTTTATATGTCAATCTTGCAATATTCTCACTCTAAAGCAATTGTTATTGTATTTATCTTAGTGTACTTAAACTCTTAACGGGCCACATAGAATATGCGTTATATGTGTGTATATAATGTTTAATTGTCAGAAAAACATCAACCGTCAGACCATATATAATTATTATAAATGGGTATTGCGTGATTTCAGTTACACACGAAATAAAAGTTGAACAATTTCATGTACACACATTCTTTAAAAAATTAGCCATGCATCCATCATTTATCTACCAATATTAATATAATTTTCACAAACACATTTGCTATACAAAATATGGAAATTCGTGTCTAAGAAAACAGTATTCTTGTTCTAAGTATTCACTTTACAAATCGTATTCCAAAGTCATTTTATGAAAGGATCATTTATGTTTAATTGTATTGTTTGCTCTTTTTAAGTAAACCAAATATTCCTTTAAAATGAAACTTTCAGCTTAATATGTTAGTCATTCTTGTCGATGAAAGACGAAATGTTTGTCATATGGACTAGATGGCTATCATATCGGTTGATTGTATTTCACGCTGGATCGAGTCATTCGTCTCAGTCAGTGCTTTTGCTGGCAAACACAAAGCGCTGTTCCGCAGTTCCAAAATTGGCACGGTTTGCTCAGGATACGGCCCGATCCTGCAGTGAACGTGTTGCGTTTAATGTATATATCGGATTAGATTGGATTGGGTGGATTTTTGGGGATCTGACTAAAGTATACAAACATGTAGTTACATAGGATTGATTAAGATTTGTGTGTTTTGGCTACCTTTTGGACGCTATCACAGTTAAACACTTTTCTGTTTCAAAATACATGTACATTAAAATATAAAGTTAAACTAATTTACATGTACGAAGAAGAATGATGAAAGCTACACATAAATGTTTATTTTATCATTGGATGGGATTATGTGTTTCCTGGATGGGATTATGTGTTTCCTGTCTTTTTGAAGTGACTTAGATAAAGAACGATAAAGAAAGTCATGGTGCGACTTTTCTTTATAAAATATTCAAGCCATACCAATGTTAGATTCAGGAGACACATTAACAACCATCTGCTATAAAGGTAGTTTTAAATATGTGATACTTATACACGAATCAAATCTTTTGATCACATATGTTTCAACTGTGTTTTACAATAATAAATTTAACCATTGCATTACTTTTAAATGCGGACGAACCGATGATTTGTCCGACGATTTCTTGTTGTGTTAGTTGTAATGACAAACCGACCGTCTTCCGGATTCAAGGGTAGGAATCTCACTATTGGCGGGATATTTCCCATGTTCGGCAACTGGGCCGGGGGTCAGGTATGATTTCCTGCGGTGCAAATCGCACTGGAGGTTGTAAACAAACGAACCGACCTCTTAACAGACTGAATGCTACACATGATTATAACGACAGTCAGGTATTTGTTCGTTGGTTCTTGTTCTTACACCGAGCACATATAGATAAATAATATGTATAAGCTATTTGATACAGAAAATTATATATGAAACCAGATATCTCTATCTAAGAAGAACGCCATACATTTTAAGATTGCAAGTGATCACTAAGAAAGTTAATTTGAGTCCACATTTTTGTACTTATATATTGTAATTGTTTTTTTTTTCCGGTTCGCTATGGAAAACACAAAGAAAAAACGGTCCGTCGCTCAAAACGGTGAAATAACTTCTTTAGTGTACGTCTTGAAGTCCCTTGAGAGTTTAGACTAATTTAAAAGAAAAGGGTTTAAAATACTTTTTTGTTTTGTTTTCTTTTTTTAAATGAACCCAGTGGAAATGTAAAAAAAATAAGTTCATTACCCCAAGCGCCATAGAAAAGGCTCAATGTTAAATAATGGTATAACGCTTCGCTATTAAAAAAACAACAACATATATTGGCTGCATCTTAGGTAACATTTGTAACGATTTTACCGACCAAATATTATTTTACCGACGTATCGCATGCTGTTAGTTTGGTGAATTGATATCACCAGGCTAAACACCTCATAAACATTTATTTCAGACTTATGAACTACCCGAATCTAACTTATGCATGAGCATTGTTTTTTATGAAATAGGTATCTCTTAATAACAAAACGTTGAAAGTGATAACAATTCGAATATTTAGTCCGTAACTATTGGAAACAATAATAATTTACTGTAATCGTGAAAATCCAAAAACGTGTTAAGAATGTATATTGCTTTTATTAACAATCGCTAGTATCTTATTTAAGGAAAGTGACCATTTGCCCATACAATATGACAATACATACAGTTCGTAACACAAATTTAAATTTTTAGAGTCTGTTTTTTGGAACGGTCAACGCAAATCATCGCGGGTTTAAACCGTTTGAAACGCAAGCTTCAACTTACTCTTAACCCAGTTGTATTCACAAAACGCACAGGTATGAATAACAATTATCCTCAAATCACCAGAGCAACATGATTACAACTTAGTGGGACACGATAACGTAGTATCAATTCTGGCGTATTATTAACAAGACATACACCATTTGGATTGCATTTGCATTACGTCCATAAGCTGATGTATATGTTAATGCTAAGTTACTCTTTTACAGTTTCTTTCAATGCATCTTTGATAAAAAAATCCAAAATGATTACCTGATGTAATACTTTCATAAGACCACATCTTGATCCCCAGTAAGGTTGTTCAAAGCTGTGAGGCTGTGCAAATATTAAAAGTATTCCCATATATCGGTCTGCCATGTACAGTTTTTTTCAAATACAATGTGTAGATGCTACACCAATTGAACATATTAAAGAGGGCATTCAGCAGCATTAGGTTCACCAAAAGGCGTTAAATCTCTTACAGTAATGCCTTCAATGTGACAATCTGTTTATATAAGTATTAATAAAGGCTCCGACCCAAATAATTGTGTTGGAGAAATAGAAAAATAAGACTAATAAAAAACAACGATAACATACCATTGCGCAATTGCTTACGAGCAAGAGAATATTTTGATGAGGATGAGATCCTTCCGCGCCAGGACCTGCATTCTGTAAGGACCAATAGTTTTTTACCAAAACTCTAACCATATTAACTTACTACTTACTAGAAGAACGATTTATTACTGCAATTTCCAGCTTTAAAGTTGTTACTGAAATACATTAACTGTATATCTGTTGTTTTTGTCTTTGAAGGATTTCAGACAATCCACCGGAAGCCCCACAAGTAGTGTTTGGTATAACCAAACTCGCTTGCCCAAGGTGGGTGTGTGTAAATTGTTTCGCTTAACAGTAAATACGGTTGTATTATCTTTGTATTAAATTCGGTTATATTTGCAAAAGTCTTGGCTTATTGCCATATGCGTTTGTTATGATATTGACGTAACGTAAAAGCAGTCATCCATGCTATGGTTTTCACAAGTCTTTTGTTCACTGAATAGTTTTATTCATAAACAAATGATTTTGATGTGTATTGATTGAACTTATGGACGCATGTTCGTTATTGCAAGTTTATTAATTCGTTTGAGTGACTGTTTGTCGTGGTCAACTTCAATATCAAGTGTGACGTTTCCAAAAACAAAGCCATATCTGTTGCCATATTCATTTTTAATGCAATTCGTTATTCCATGAGATTCTTGTAGATGTCATGTAAGATGTATTGTCCTGTATTGAATATAGAATTTCTCATTACACGCCATAAATAATACCCACAGTATAAATGACCACGGCTTTTATTTGAAGATTCTGTCCTGGAGATATGTTTGACATTGAATTCAGGACTGAGGTGTTGTCTTAACATCAAATGATCAAGAAATAACAGCATAGCTTTTGTTTGATTAAAACTTCGAAAACATTTATTGAAATACTTATCGTTGATAATTAACTGTGCTTTGATTGACATCACTATGAAAAGTAAGAATTTAATTATTTGAGATCAGAAATTCTTTTTATGACAAACAAAATGTCTTAAATATACGTCAACATCTGCACAGCCTTTTAGGTCTTGATTCAGACTTACCCTAAAGTAAAGAAACAACAACATTATTTAATCGTGTGTACGTAAGTTCTAGAACATCGAAGGCTTTTTGTGACACAGTACATTTATCTACAGATAAGGTCGTAACATTTTTTATCATCTTGTAATATGTGTTCTGTTTAAATATCACACACATTATGTGTCTTATGTTGTTAAATCTTCCAAGGATTTAAAGATTTATATTAGTAATGTTAATGTAATTATTATTTGACATTTTTGTAAATTAAATATTCCTTAGGAAATGTAAACTTAATCAGATCTGTATTCATGCGTATAGTAATAAAATATAATCGAGATTATGTGAACTTTGAGTTTTAATTTAATTAACGTTTAACAATCATTTCTGGAGTGGTATTATGCGAATTTTCTTTGCAACCACCGATGAAAATAGTCTGTTAATGCATATTATAATGCGATTACTTGCTTGGCTTAATTCATTTTATTATTTTCCACACCATAGATTTAACTTGTTTTATTCTGTACTGTTCTATCTCTGCTCTAGCCACGTTTAAATACATTTCCGGCTTAACATACGGAAGATAAATAGTTCCCTGTAAAACCATCGGAACGACCGTGCTCTCTCCGTGAGGAAATTGCATATACAATATTAAGTGTCAACAATATCAGACCATACCTTCGTAAGCTCTAGCGCGTAAACAAAATTATACTCTTTATACGATGCCATAAATGTATTCAAATGGAAATATCTCCCTGAAATATAATTGAAAGCAGTTACTTCCGAAAATATGCATTTATAACCCCTTAAGGGATGCTCTGTACATGTTTTGTACACGGTTTGATCCAAGTCAGTTATAAGTTCAAACAAGATGTGCTTTTGAAACAAAATATCCCCCATATATTTGACCTTTGGCCTTCAATGATGACCTTGACCTTTACCAATTAAAATGTGCAGCTACATGAGATACACATGTATGCCAAATATGAAGTTGCTATCTTCAAAATATCAAAAGTTATGGCAAATGTTAAAGTTTGAGGCAAACAAACAGACCACCACACCAACGAACAGACAGGGCAGAACCAATATGTTTCCCCGTGGGACATTAAAATCTCGGACTGAATGAAGGAAGGGCAAATCGACATATAAATGCTTGATACAAAATATTCATCTTTCCGCGGACAACAAACGAACTATGGATCATTAATTATTATCTTAAATTTTATATTTCATAAAATATAGTCAAGAGCAGACAATATATAATAAATGGATGTCGATTCCTTATTTATCAAGAGCGTTTGTTAAAGTATTCGTTATGCTAAGATTTTCCTCAGTGGCTGTGTGGTTACCGGCACAGGTTTTCGTATTGTAAATCAATGATTGTGTGGATTAATTATTGGCTTATACAAATTTACAGTTTAGGGGGATGGTTCATCATTTGATTATTAAAGCTGTACCTAATCAAGATTTAGTAGTTACCTTTGATAACTGATACTGTGAAGCGCAAGAAAAACATCTGGCCACAATAGTTTACTTAAATACTGTGTGGTCATTTGATCTCGCATTAATAAGAAGACTTATATTTCACAACTTATTTAATATATTACCAAAATTATGACTTCGACACTCCAAATGACCTTTCTACTTCTATCCACCCCTACATAATGGTCATTGTAGGCCTGTTCCTCAGCATTGGAGGCATGAGGTAAAGGGCTCATCAGGTAAGTCCTTAATTGATACAATCTCCCAGCAAATGACCCACATCATTCTTGCTCAGAAATAACTGTAAATTGAACTATTTTATTGAAGAGTTGCAGTCTATGATAAAACATCAGTTCCACATTTAATTTTGTTAAATTAAGGATAGCACCTCAATAAGTTTCACCAACCTAGCTTAGGTACATTTTACTTATCGTATATTAAATAAATGTAACTTAAGACAGTAGTTCAAGATAATACTGATAGCTGCATTGGCTTATGCATTAAAGAACAAAAGCTTGATTACAAGGTGCTAATAGTGTCGATTGTGGTAGTCAATGCTTTTGCGTATGTACATAAATGATAATAATTATATGTCAAAGATGATACGCATTTCACTTAGTTCAACCTGATATGGTTTTCCCGCTGCTTTACTAACTTAATAATAAGAAAATAAATCATAATACTGTATTTACATTTACCTCATGTTGGCGTCAACAACAGCCTGCACGATTATTGTCATAGAATCCTTCTGAGTAAAAATCTCCCTTCGCAATATACCTCAATGATTCCAAAATCTATTTTTTAAAAAGAATGAATTTACATGAGTGCTCTTTTTCACATTACCAAAACAAAAGAAGGGGACAAATGGTAAGTCAAGGAGTAAATAAGTTTTTTAAAGCCATATCATTATCATCGTCGGACACCCCCGGTCTATTCATTACGTTACTCTCCATTCCGAGCGGAGCGTAATCAGCAGCCGTGGGTATCCGACGATGTATCAATATGTAGAAATAAAAACTTTTGGTGATTGTGCCCCTTTATAGCATGGCGGAGTTGGACACTGTAGAATTGAATTCAACAGATACATAACAAATCAAAACAATATAGGAAACAATTATGGCGAGTTCTCTGCAATTATTATATTATATTATTAAGACATTATATAAGTTACTCACCCATACTATGAACTTGTAAAATAGCAGACATTTACAGCATTTTGATGTCATATTCATTTTCATGATCATGATGTTATTATCACCATTCAATTTATTTTGAGATACTTGTGTGCTTTTCAACACTTTCGATGTTAAGTATTGTTTAATCACAACTTGTAGAAGTAGTACATTAGCGGTTGGGGTAAATCAGTCTTCATTTACTGCAATCGATGAGTACACGTCAACACTCAATTATAAAGTTATTTATAATCGCAAGCTTTTATTAAGAAAAGGTACAAAATGACTCATCCTTCAAACGTTTTGCAAAATCCAAGTAGCCAATGTGTTGCCGAATGCTATGTAAACAAAGGGCAACTCATCCTAAGATTTTGGGTTAAATTCTTCTTAGTTGCTGTCAAAAAATCAATACAATTTTATAATTATAATTGTTTAAATGTTCAATTGTCTATGTCTTCCCGATCAAACCAACAAACTCTCTATTCCGCCCCTAATTAGACGATACTTCGAAATAATGTTTCCATGCCTTATGTTTTCGAGAACAATTCTCTCCCTAAAAAGCATTGGCATTGATGTTGTTCATCTCCTCCTGTAATCGCGATGAGGAAAACGACTGCCATTACGTTTATTTACGGGTGTCATCACCCAGTTTGTTCATGTACGTATATATTTATGTATGAAATGTAATGTATGTCATCTTAATGTACGATTTGATTGATAAAACGCAATTTCATTGAATATCGTAATGTATGTAATCGTTATTTACAACAAGTCGTAAATCGTTGATGAAACGGTCCTAGCCATGTATGATTGCAATGTGAACTTTTAAATGATACCAAATAGCACATTTTTAATGACTCAACATATGTTGTTTTCACATGATGTAAACCAGCGTTTCGTAAATACGTACACTAAAAATCAGTTACATATTGGATTGATTCTTGTTTTGCTGAAAATAAATCGGTCGACAAATGAACGCGGAGACGCACCACTTACAGCCGCGGTCTTGATATTATTAAATTATATCTGAAAATAAGACCCAAGACGCGCGACATTAATGCGAGACATTAATATTTTTCGACAAATATTCTACTAAAAGCATAATAAAGACATTTGAAATAATCAGTTTGCTTAGAGACAAGACAAGACAATTTATGTCGTATTTAAAGACCACTGGCCCAAAATGCAACATACAGACATGTCACATTTTACATACAAGAGTTGCGAATTGTTTTATGTTTGGCTTTGCGCATTAAGAACTATATGAACAATGCTTTCTTCAGTTTTAGATCGTTAATCGTTTTTGTCATATTAATAAAATCGATTTCTTCTCTGTTTCCACTATACCAAGAACAAAGGTGCATGTAACGTCCTTCGTGAAATTTAGAACAATAAAAATACATGAAATTCGTTTTTTTTCAATGACAGAAGTGTTTTCTACATTTAGACAATATGTACAATATCTAAGATCATGTTCTTTACCAATATGTCGTCCAGTTTCAATAAGAATCTTGTGATTGGAACATTTAAACTTTGCAAAATGCTTTTCTTTAATAGAATGGTATTTTAAGCGAAATATATTTTCTGGTTCAAGCAATGATTTATACATTCTATATGTTTCACTTAGAAATCCTATGGAAATTACACACTAGAAAGACTGATTCTGTTGCTGCTTTAAGTATTGAAGATCCATTGAAAACACCTTATAAAAACCTACCTTTCCCTTAAATGCGTTCGACTTCTTAAATCGGTTGACAGGCATATTTAGTAATCGTACTTTGCCGGTCATATGCCACAGCGGAAATGATTTTAAATCAGAAACTTGTGTAACGATGACTTTGATTGAAACAAGTCTTTGGTATTTAACTCTTTCAGTACGGGAACCTAACTTTAAAGGCCTTTGCAAACAGTTTGGATCCAGGTGAGACGCCACAGAACGTGGCGTCTCATCAGGATCCAAACTGTTTGCTATTCTGATAGCATTCTTTGAAAAAAATAGAAAAAAATGCTAATTTTAGAAATTGCGCAGACGGCATTTTTGCAGACGACAAATTTTCCAGCATGCAAAGGGTTAAGTCTTCACTTTATAATGTAAGTGCGGTGCAGGCTATTTGTTATATATATTGACGCATTTTGAAACTTTTTTTTTTGTTTATGCACTGAAAATACGATTGTTGATTGTCAATCGATATTATAGGCGATTATTACTTTAATTTGTACGTACAGAAGTAACCAATACATACCAATTAGACGCATCTGTCGAGAAACAAATTAATTGAGTTATCAATTTATATAAATAATTCGTAAAAGTTTGTCTTGGAACATAAGGTTTTTTGTCGCAGCCTACTCGGTTTAGGTTGTAAAAATTAAGTTACATTATTCCTACTTATGCGTTAATGGCTGCTTAAATCTTGGCAGGAAAGCTGATTTTCATTTCAATTTATATTAAATTGTTGCTTCCGGTTATGATGGGACGTAACTTTGTTTGCAACCTTCCAAGTAGGAAATTCAAATACCTAGTTTAATCGTTTCTCATTTGACATTCACATTAAAACAAAATCAAACAATTAATGTACGTCAATGCAATTTTTCGAACACAAAGTTTGTTCGAGCCATTGACATATATATTTTATTTACTGTGTCTCGTTATTGTGTTGTCCCGAAACCAGATAATCGGTATAGGTCTTTTAAGGTATTGAAACGTTGTGTTCTGCAGTGTCAATGGCTTATAGGGCTTATGGCCATTCCATGGACGTCCATGCAAATATGTGAACGTTGTTATTGCAAATAATTTTTTTGAAGCTATATAGTTACTTCAATATACCACAATTTTTCACAATCCTGTGAAATCTTTCAATAACATTCCTTGATTTTTCGTTTCAACTATCATAGTTACTGTGTGTACTTCTTACGGCAAAACTGAATCACTTGATGTTTACAATAAATTTCTTACTCGCCTATTTACATAGTTAAATTTAATGCATCCGAATGCCTTCCTATGGTCAACGCACGTAATTTTGATTAAAACTCGGCCTCGACATTTCAAAATAAATACTCTGAAAAATTACACTCAAGATTGGATGAATTATATAACGTTCTGGAGAATTTTTAACCATAACGTGAACGACGTACGCAGGATCACTACAAATGCTCAACTAAACCATTTCGTTTTCATATTAGCTACCAAGCTTTTTTTCTAAAATGCGTACGGGTATTAAAGGGGACGTTTCACAGATGTGTTGCATGTATTGAAGTTTGTTATTAAATTTATTAAATTGTTTATATTAATAAATGTAAACATTGGATCCAAAAAGCTCCAGTAACAAACAAGATTACAATTACAGAAACAAAAAAGTATCCTTCAATTCGGCTCGAACGACTGACCCCTGGAGTAAAATTCTATCGCTTAGACCACTCGGCCATCCGGGCTCATACAATGAGTAATGTATTATACAATGCTCGTAGTATTACAAAATATAATGACAACAACAGAACTAAACACATTAGTAGTTTTAAATAATAGTTAAAATAATATTTCGGTCATGAAGGTTTTATGGACCGATAGTGGGTAAAGAATAAGGACCAGCACAAGGATCAAAAGAACAAACACACATACGATAGATGCATAAAATGCTTATTTCCAAATTTCAAATTGAAAACCAATAAATTACTTAAGTTTACTTGATGGGTTAATGACTGATGTTATGATGTTAAGAAAACTGAAATTGGATTTTCATTTCAATTTATGGTCTGCAGTCGCTTCGGATGTGGTGGAATGCAATAGGGTTTTAAGTCACCCAAGTATGGAACTCGATTACTGTGTAATATCAGAACATGTTTCAAGTGAAGTGATGTTCATAGAACAACATGACATTTGTGGGCGTATAATTTATAATGTTTTTGCTTAATGGTAAGGTATTGTCACAGAAACTGATAATATAATATTGAAAAACATTAAAGAAATCTTACGTAGAAACGGAACACGTATTCAGTTAAAATGTAAATAACTAACACAAACAAATAACACCATTATTAGAAATGCTCAATACATAAAACAAAAAGACATCATGCCTGCTATACGACAAATAAAATAGATCAGATTTAGAACGCATCGTTATTCCGATCACAATTGATTGATCACATTCGAGCGTGCGTGCCATTTTTCAGGATTTATTAAATAGCATCATTTTACAATGGCTGACAGTGCTGATATTAATGATACGGCAAACGCTAATGGAATTGTTTCAGATAACATCGCTTGATCAAACATTATTCACATATATTTTACATACTTCTATAATTAAGTTTTTCTTTTTCTAGTTAAACGATTTGTCATCCGGAGGTGTGTTTTATCTAACACATAGAAATATGAACCAATGACAGAAACTATTTTTAACATGACATGTATATATCATTCGTCAAGAAAGTACACACATCATGCGCTAAATAGGCGCTGCAATTAGTAAATTAAATCCAATATAAGCCAATAGACAATGTGCGTTAAAATATGTCATATCTGTAATTGGTTTCTTATATTTGTTTACACACTTTATAAACCAATTTAAGTTAATAATAATAATTAACCCATTCACAAAACAGAGTTGCATATTATATGGATTAATTCTTTAAATCATCTCGTAATATAGGATCTGGCATGAGCTGTCATATCATACCATATGTTATTAAACGAGTTCAGGAATTTTGTTAGTAAGCGAGCCTTTGGCGAGCTTACTAACGAATTTCCTGGACGAGTTTAATAAAATATGGAATGATATGACAACGAGTGTCAGATCTTTTTTATCACATGCTTTTAAATGAGCAAATTAAATAAATATTTACGCAAACATAATGATAAATCCCGAATGCTGTTTACATTTCGTGACGTCATTTGACGTTGCAACGTCATTTCAGCAAAATAACAAAATGCGATTGGGCAATAAACGAAAAATAAGCCAATAAAAACACTTAAAAATGTTGTATTAAACATATGTAATATAAAAATATGTAATGGTTATATTACATTGGAAACAGGCTATGGCATGTGATAAAATAGCATCGCTCCCTACGATTCAATATACCGATTTGTATAGTAGGTTTGATTGCACATGTATAGTGTTTGACATGGTAGAATGTTTTGGAATAACTCGATTGACATAAAAGGGATCTTTTCACGGTTTGGTAAATTGACAAAATTAAAAAAAGTTGATTCGCAAATTTTCGTTTTAGTTATGATATTTGTGAGGAAACAGTATTACTGAACATTTACCATGGTCTAATATAGCCAATATATGCATCTTTTGACGATTTAAAAACCTAAAAATTATAAAGCGTTGCAACGCGAAACGATTGAATAATTTGGAGAGTTCTGCTGTTGTCGTTATATTTTGTGAAACTACTAAGATTTCTCATATAATGCATAAAATACTTCAATCAAGTATGCTTGGCAGAATAGCCGAGCGGGCTAATGCGTTTTTTCTCCAGGTTACTCCAGGACTCCGGGGGTCACTGGTTCGAGTCCAGCTGCGGCTACTTTTTTTTTCCTTTTTTAAATTTTATTCTTGATGTTTTACTGGAGCTTTTAAGATCCAATATATACATTTATCAATATAAAGCATTTAATGACTTATTTCAAAACATGCCAAAAACTGTGAAAAGGCCCCTTCAAGATCATCACGTTTACCTTGTAAAAGTTGTATTTTCCTTTACCAACTTTAATTTGTCAAGTCTTACGAGCTAACCAAACGATCTGCCTTGTCGTTGAAGGGAGAAAAAACTTCTTGAAACTTGATATAACCATATTACTGGAACGCTACCCGATTGAGTCATACTTTCCTTGACATTTATTTACAACAAATCATTTAGGTGAACTATATGAAGAACTAAATTACACAAATGGACAAGTCTTGTTTAAACGATAGTTGATTTTAGAATAAACGATGGCTTAAAGACGGATTTAGAAAACAAGTTAAAAATCAAATATTGAAAGCATAGAAGATAAAAACATAGACAATTCAGTAGCACTAGGAGAACACATCAATAAGTGTGCCATTAATTAAGTAAACACATTGATGATTCAATAAACATTCAGCATGTGTGATCGCTATGTTTATGAAAAACAATGACAGAAATCGCAAATATATTTATTTTGTGTCTTTACTTTTTAAGTAAATACTTGTTCTTTAATGGACTATATGAAATAAATGTCAGCATTTTGTTTTGAGTTTTATATATATAGCACATACACAGAGATTAATTAACCTTGTATATGCAAACCACTGTACAATGATATGTGGTAGTAAACCTGTTAATGCGATTTCTATTGAAGTAGTGTTATTATTACATCGGGATTGATTTTTGAAAGTATTTTTACATAAATAAACTTATTTGTGAACGTTTACAGTTGTTAGAATGTGTAAATATATCAATATGTATTTATGTTGTTCTTAAATAATTATACTGTTTTTAATAAATCATATTTGCAATCGGTTTAATTCCAATATCTTTATGCGTTCCCATTCCGTTCACAACATATGCAATCCATGAAGTTTAGTAGTATTAGGAACATTTTTTTTAGTATTTTTAATTTAATACTACCAAATTGACACGGTCATTATAATAAGTACCTTAAATAAAGGAATTATTCATATTTCAATATATACATGTTTTGCAGGAGTTCGTTCCGTGTATGGTATTTTCAAATACAAACGAACAGAACAGAAGAAAAACAGAACACACAGTTTATTTAAGACATATACAAAAGAACATCGTCTAAATGCCCCAAAGATAATTCATAATAGTGTCGTGTGTCTATATATGACAAAGTATGGGTAATAACAAAAGGTAATCGTACAATTAGAGAAAAAAAAAGTATATTTTACAGAGAAGTACGACGTTATTATAAATATATCATTTCGCTGGCAGTAATAAGCTTACTTTACTATTTGTTGACAATATTGTTTGTGATATAATAGCTCCGGCTAAAACTTCCTTGATATATATTCACGCATTTAAATTTTCAATTTTACAACTTGCGCTTAATAAAGTATGGAACTTAAAAACTGATGGATTCACATAGTAAACGGGATTAGTTATATGTGTAAGCCTTATTTGACGGAAATATTGACATTTACATATACATTGGATTCGTCTTCTACTTCCCTTTGATCACAACATTGACAGTATGGTTAATTACAAGAAATATGATTACGTGTGTATCTTACAGTTCAAATTCTTAAAGTATGGGCAGACGCCCTTAGTTTATCAAGGTATTACGCAAACCTGTTTGCATTAACTGTGAGTACGTTTCGTATTCAATAACTGTTTTTTTAATTATATATCATGATTTCACTGCGTCATAGGGACTAAAGGACAAAACAAATGTCGAATCCCAAACGGGCATTGATCCAGTTTTAAACAGTTATTAATGTTTTCTAAAACTGTATAGCCCTCATTACGATCAAAATAAAATTCCAATAATCCAAAAATGTTGTACACATTCATTGTGCTTTTGCTAGTTACGTTTCTTATATCTGACTGTTTTACAGGTTCACAATAGTCTGTATTCGATTAAAAAGTACTTAGTTATTCATCACTGATAAAAGTGCTACGATTATGAAGATAATTTGATTATAACTCAATTCAAAGTTGACATGCCTCAAAGTAAGTTGTTGTTTTTTCAAACGAAGTAGTTATTCCTAATGTTCCAACTTCCAAGAAGTAATTCCTTCTATTCGAGTATAACTTCTATTGATTGAAAAATGACATGGTAGAAGTATAATAATTACCAGTGACACTCCATGCATTGTTTTAGAACATCTCTGAAGTGAACGATTTATAGTGGAATCACCATGAACGACTTTCCGTCTGTCGGTCTGCATGTCTGAGGAGCTAACGGATGCACAAGGAAATACATTCACATACATCTCCCTGACTTTGTTTCAAGATACCAATAACTGGATAAATGTTTGTTGTATTGCTTAAGACTGGAAATCCAATTGTTTGTAAACGCAGGGAATACCAAGCATAATGAAAGCCAAACCCATTGAGCAGAATAATGAAGTCACTGTTTCTTAGAAAACTTGTCCAAAGAAACGTGTATCGTGACGTCTTTTCCAGATATATAGATTACCATTCCTGTAGCGCTGAAGGTGTTTAAGTTTTAAAGTATTTTATTACTGTATTTGCTATCAATAGAAAGAATAACAATAGATAGCGTAATAGAGATTGTATTTAATTTTTTATTGAATCATTGTACAACTTCTACATTCTATACGACTCGGTTAACATGGCTTAATTACTAGGTAAGTCTGGCTTAATAACTAGGTAAGTCTTAAAGGGGCCTTTTCGCAGATTTTGACATGCATTAAAGCTTGTCATTAAATGCTTTATATTGATAATTTAAACATTGGACCTAAAATTCTCCAGTAAAACACAACAATAATCAAATTAAAAATAGGAAAAAAAGTAACCCTCAACAGGGTTCGAAACACTGACCCCTGTAGTCCTGCATTAAAAAGTCTCCCGCTTCGACCACTCGACCATCCGTACTCATGCTATGAACGGATGTATGTTTTACCTATATAAGAAATCCTCGTAGTTCCCAAAATATAACGACAACAACAGAACTTTCCAAAGTATTCTATCGTTTCGCGTTGCATATATTTTCAGGTTTTCAAATCGTTAAAATTTGCATAAAATTGATATTTTAGAGCATGGTTAATTTTCAGTAGTACTATTGTCTCACAAATTTCAATAACTAAAACGAAAAATTATGCGAATCTAAAACAACTTTTTTTAATTTTGTCAATTTACCAAAACTTGAAAAGGCTCCTTTAATGGCGCGCGTCAACGAATTATTATTACGAGGTGAATTATAATATAGGAACACTACATGGAATATCTTAAAGAAACTTATATATAATTATATATTAATTGTTAAAAAGAAACCAGTTGCAGTTACGCCACACGAAATTTCTTAGTATAAGTGATCACACGTAATAAACTTGTTGATTAACATAGTGTGGCCCAAAATAAAATAAAAAAGCACAGTATGGTTGCATTTTATGTATATATGTATGTATAATTGTTTAAGATATAATTGTCTACAAGTTGCTTCACACTAGACATCTGGATCTGTGTCAGGTATCCATAGCAAATCGTTCACACAATGCATAGATCTTTCCCCCCTTATCAATCTGATTTAAGGTCTCTCGATTTCCTTTAAGTAATTTCAAGAACCGTTACTGTCCCTCTGATTTCTGTTACCCCAATTTGCACAAAACACTTGTTGTGATCAGATTTTGCTTCTGTGCTACGCTCTCCATGATTCCTATTGTGTAGTCAAAGATCCGACTTTGTATGGGCATCTATTTTGTTATCTCATTAGATTCGTTACGTTTTCTCAGAGAGTTTGTACCTAAAGACAGATACATAGAACATTTTCACGGGAACCGCTTATTTATACAAAAAAGAATCGTGTGTTTTTGTCAATCTTACTATAGTCGTATTCTGAAGCAATCGTGTTTACTTTCTATGTGTATTCTAGTCACATATATACATGCTTTCTATTTGTACTTCAACAATTTCTAGACACAAAGGCATATACGTTCTTTGCGTATATGTCATTTCATATTTGTCTGATAACAACAACCTTTTATACCACAATTTTAAATGGGCACCGATTGATTCAATTACACATTAATAAAAATGGGATACAATTAGTTAAATAGATTATTTAAAAAGCCATGCTTGCAGTATGCATAAAAAACTTAACATTTTATACCAAGCACATTTGCAATACAAAATATTACATAAAATATAGTATATTCAAAAGATCATGTTTGATCAAATAGCATTCTGTGTTTTTTTATAACGCACTCTACTACAATTTCATTATATGTAATCTCCATAAATGTAATGTATATATTCTTCTTCGCTCTTTGATCGGGCTGCATGTACGCTTTGAACATAAAACGTTCAGCTATCATATTAATCTAGCAGACTCGTCATACGTTTGTCATATGAACTAGATGGCTGCCATATCGATCCATTGTATTTCTCGCTGGATGGAGTTGTTCGTCTCAGATATTGCTTTTGCTAGCGAACACAATTCGCTGTTCCGCAGTTCCAATACTAGCATCGTTTGCTCAGGACACGGTGCGATTCTTCAGTTAAAGTGTTGCTTGAGATGTATATATCGGATGACAGTGGATTGTGATGGATTTTGGGGAACTGATGGAAGTACAATTATATGGAATGGTGTGGCTTTTGCTGCCATTGGGACGTTGTCGCAGTTAATAACGTGTTATTGTTAAACAAGTATGTTTGTAGATAAACGCTAAGTAAAAATAATTAACTTTCAAAAAGAAGACTGATGAAGGTTACACGTATTTGTTAATTGTACAATTCAGGCTTGTCTTGCCGTTTTAAGTGATTTATAAATACAGCGATTAAGAAAAGCATTTTGCGTCATGAGATAATTGAATATTCAAGTAATGTAAGTGTTCTAATTACCGAGACAAATTGATAATATTGTAAATCAAATGTGTATACGTGTATAAATTATTTAATCACATAATTTTAACAGTGTTTGAAGAATTATTAAATTACAACATAGCATTTTTAAGACATGCGGGCGAACGGATCATTTGGTCGATTCTGTCTCGTTGTGTTAGTTGTCATGACAATCCGACCGATTTCCGGATTCAAGGGTAGGAATCTTACTATTGGCGGGATATTTCCCATGTCCGGCAGCTGGGCCGGGGGTCAAGGATGTTTACCTGCGGTGCAAATGGCTCTGGAGGATGTGAACAAGCGAACCGACCTCTTAACAGACTATATGCTGCATATGGATTATAACGACAGCCAGGTATGTGCGCGTTGGTTTTTGCTTTCTTACCCAGGTATTTGATAAACTGGATATGTTTGCATTATTTAGTAAATAGAATCATTTATAGAACCAGATATCGCAACCTTTGAAACAAATCATTAATTGTACAACTGCATAAGATCGCTGAGAAAGTTAATTTAAATTGACCATTCTGGTAACTCGAATAATATTTGTAAATTTGAGTTTTAAAACAGGAAATTAAACTGGTCAGTCGCTCAAAAGTGTGAAATGACTTGATTACCTAACCCTTGAGGTTTTCAACTTAATTAATAAAATATTTAAAATAAAACACGTTTAGTTTTTGTCTGGTTGATTTGCTTTTAAACATAAATTACCGTATTAAAGGTGTCAGAGTAGAATGTCGTGTTGTTTTTCTTTGTATTAATTTATATTCTTAAAGAAACAGTCATTCCTAAATGCCACATGTTCTTGCAGTGGCACGGACTAAACATAAAACAGTGCTCTTATTGTCTTTGTTCCCCATGAATGATCACATGCTTTTAACGTGTTTAAATACAACTTTCTTTATCGAATGTTTAATGATTCGTTTGAGACAAAGTTTGTCCTTTTCCTAATTCTACACTATCAAATGGGATGTTTCCTTGAAATGAAACCCTACATTCTGCCATTTCGTGCTTCTTTAAAAAGCCTTGTTTTGCATAATTGGCAATTATTTATGGAATTTTAATGAGAGTGAATATCTCTTACTGGACCGTTTTTGACGCGAAACTCGGATATTAGACCGTTCATTACAGCGGCACTCGGTAATTCAATTGATCATGACCTCGAAACTCGGTTAATCGACATGTGTTACTTATGTCACTATAAATTGTATTGCCTGAATATTTTCAAGATTCAGTGAATGGATTATTCTTACAAAACATTTGACAGTTTTATATTTGAGAATTTATTATTGATTGTTCTTATAACCTTTTAAGCACATTAGGGAAACATTTAGTTTTGCCTCATATAGGTAAACACGTACTATATTTTTAAAACACTGCGATTACTGAATTGTATAAATGGTGTTGTTTGGTTGTATCACTTTATAACTGGTGTTATATTGGACAACAGGTTTAAAAAGCAATATATTAGTTAAATTGCACGCTGAAAAAGCATTGATATGATGAATGGTTTGCAATAAAGACTTACAAATTATGGGGCCGCATGCTTGGTCGAGACACATATCCCAGTATTAACCGACAGATAAATGACGACGACATTTTATTTCATTATAGTCCTTTATGTGGTTTATATCGCTGTCAAGCTTTATGCTGTCCTTTATCCAAAGCATTAAGTCTTAAAAAGTATATACGTGATGGTTAATTGTACGTCGTATGCATTTCGTGATAGCATGTATCGTATCGTCTTCATTGAACCCTAGTAATATCAGTGTGGACAAGGTTCCAAATACGTCAATATTCAGTTTCATAGTTTTATCCGAAATTAGCATTGTTCTTGTTAATGATCTGATAATGTGCAATTGTTGAACACTTATAGACAAACAAATTGATTTTAGCCGTATTTTATAGATGGTATCTTGTATTAGCATAACACGTGCGCCCATAGTGATTAATCCTTGCTCAGGAGTGAGATGTATTACATGGACCGTTCACATTCAGTGACCCAAAATTAATAACGCCTTTATGTTTTGTGTAGAGATGTACGTGTCGTCTTGTGTTTGATATGCAAATCGTCACTAAATGGCTAAGATAAAAAATAGTCGCGGATGATAGTAAGATGTTAAGTCTGGTAGATGTCTCTTCGGCTTTGCATTTCTGTAATTCCGCAACAGCAAATGATCAGTTAAAAACAAATCACAGCCCAATGCAATATAGGAATCATGTTACTAGAGCAATAGAATCATTATATAATTTTAAGTTACTATTCTTGAGTATTTATTAAATATTCTATACAATAACTGTCAGTATAACAGTAAACGCAACACTGAGCTTAGAAATGATTTAAACTGGTTTTACCACTTAAGAACAGTCAAGTCTCCTCCAAGGTGAACCTTATACTTAGCCCCACGTTTAACCAAATGATTAAATTTCAAACAAGTGTAAGCTACATATAATCAATATTCACATAAAATCAAAATACAGATTGGTTTAGGCTTAAGCATTTTTACACATTACAGTAAAACAAAAAAAGTCTCATTTCGATCACTATTTACATGCAAACCATTGTACTTAATGGATAATTAGAATCAGGTTAAATGTATAGATCGTGGTCTTGAAAACGATTTATAAACAAAGGCATGCAATAAATAAGCATCTCAGACGATGTTATATGGTTTCGTTAAGAATGAGAATTGTTTCGAAAAAAGGGTCCATTTTTACTTCTTGTAAATACGTTGTATGTTTCTTCCTCAATGTTTACTGCTGCAACATTTTCAAACACAGTTACACCGTTGGAAAATTTCCAGAAAAAAATGAAAATCATAGCTTAAAATGTATATTTATATGCAATGATTGTTAATTAATAAATACAATGATTGTTTATTCATAAATAAAATGGAACAAAATGTTTCGAGTAAAAGCGAAGTATTTGTGACTTTAAATGTTTATAAACATAATTTGTCCTTCAACGTTTAGTAAACAACACCTGCACCGAAGCAACGCACTGTGTTAAGTGAAATGTTATGACAAATAGAAAACAGTACATTGTTTTGCGCGCTACACTTAAGGAATATAAATGCGACTGTTTGTAAATTTTATACATTACATAGACATTTGAGTTTCCCACGCTTTATGCATGGGTTAACAAGGCGTCGTAAACAGTTGCACTTTCCCTGAAAACTGTTCGCTGCATAATCGAAAACGGCAATGGATACCACGTCAAGAAGGAGTGCAATTATGATACTGATTGAAACCAGTCTTGGATAGTGGGACAATATTCTATTTTGGATTAATTGCTGTTAAATGTTTTGAGCTATTTCCTGAAAAAATGTCATGTGTAACATATTTAGTCGATGTTTTTCTATTCAATTTTTACATGTAAAGATTTTTTTATTTTCTATGCAATTTCGAGTTAATAAAGAATCGTGTGCACAAATTCAAAAATAAAGACATATGCTATGGATTTGATTGATACATTGTTCTAATACCCTTGAATAGATTATATTGTATTTTGAATAACTGGTGTGAAAAAGATAGTGGAAAAAAACATTTCGTGAAAGAGCAGTATTTTCGGAACAACTGTTATAGGAATATTTTCTTACCAAGACAATTCTGTACTATATTGTTCGATATCAAGGATTATTATTTATAAAATATTCTTTCAATATGAGAACACTTGAGCCGACTGGCTCTCTAAAATTGAGATTTTGTTTCAGTTAAGATTTAATTGAAAACAAAAACAATAAAAAACACAAACAAAGCTATTGTAAATCTGTGTACCTTTGGTCAATATTATCGAAGGCTTTTTAAGACACTCTTCAAGGGTGTAACCAGGTCTTAGAGTCTAAAACGAAAATAGTTAGAACGCAGTTGCACACACATTTACCTACGTAAATATTCTGTCTTTATTTAAACGGCTTTTACTTTTCGATAATTGAATGTGTAGTTACGTTAAATAGTTGTTTTATCTTATATCATTCAAATGATCTGTTTTATGATGTTAAATACTCGAGTCATTTCTAGAATACTTACATGGTATTTATACCTTACAATGTATTCATATGACCGTTTTAGATGATAGGGGAGGAGAGCAGTACTTGGGACAACCCTTTATTTTACGTAGCCCTGTCCAAATACAATCATTTCCACGTTTTATATCCTGCACACATTGCGCTGAGAATACAGCAAACCCGTCTTACTAACATTAAAAACAACAACATTAACGTGGAGATAATTAATTTTTAACGAAAAGTTGCTTGGTAGCATAAATATTTCCGATTATATTTAAATGTATAAAAATCTAAAATGAGGCTTAAATTAATACATTATCTTCGAGACAGTGATAATTAAATTTATGTTACATTATAGTTTCTAGAGCGTTATAACACGAATTTGCTTTCTTACTGCTGAGGCACGTAATCTGTTTATTGGCAAGGCTAAATTGTATTAATGATTTTCCACACCACAAATTAAACATTTTCTACGCTGTTATGTTACTCAATTTAACATACACTATCCACACAAAAATGTTCAGATCAAAGTGTAACCTAAAGCCTCTATAACGCTCATATTCAACGTAAATTGTGTTATGTATTTCGTAAAATAAAGTTAACACCTAAACAATCAGTGTTCCTTATAGCCATACCCACAATATTAACTCTAGATGTGGTATGATTACATTTGTGTAGATACAAAATATCGTTTTTATTTATTTGTTACTCAACTAATCCATTTTAATTTCCCGCGAATACATCTATTCATACCACACACGAACACTTAAATGGTACCATGTAAAATGGAATTAATATGCAAAATCAATACGAAAACGAGCATTTTGTATCTACAAACATCTATTTTCACCAGACCACATCTGACGTTGAAATTTCGGCTACTGCCATAAGGAACACTGATTTTTAATTGTTCAACTTTATTTTAAAGGGATCTTTTCACGGTTTGGTAAATTGACAAAGTTGAAAAATGTTGTGTCAGATTCGCAAATTTACGTTTTAGTTATGATATTTGTGAGGAAACAGTATTACTGAACATTTACCATAGTCCAATATAGCCATAATATGTATCTTTTGACGATTTGAAAACCTAAAATTATAAAGCGTTGCAACGCGAAACGATTGAATAATTTGGAGAGTTCTGTTGTTGTCGTTTAAATTTACGAAACTACGAGGATTGCTTATATAAGGTACAAAATACTTTAACTGTGTATACCCGGCAGAATAGCCGAGAGGGCTAATGCATTTTTACTTCAGACTAACTCCAGGACTCCGGGTGTCACTGGTTCGAGCCCTGGCACCGGCTACTTTTTATTCCTTTTTTTTTAATTTTATTCTTGATTTTTTACTGGAGCTTTTAAGATCCAATGTTTACATTTATCAATATAAAGCATTTAATAACAAACTTTAAAATATGACAAAATCTGTGAAAAGGCGCCTTTAAGAAATATTGTTCGAAATTTTCGATGATTTTGAGTAGTAATTGGGCTTTAAAAAAACAATAAAAGGTTTGATATAAATACTTTTATGAGCGGATCTTAATCATTAATTTTGGATATTTTGTGTAGTTAATGTATGAATTGACTTAAAGCATTTAATAAAGAAAAAGTATTCAGTGTGATATCATTATCTCTTTCGCGGCAATAAACATGTCTTATTTGTTGTAAAAGATCAATTACTCCCTGTAAAATCAATGGAGCAGAACAATCCTCACAATATGCACTTGTTAACATTATGACTATACTATGTATTCAATATAAGGTTCAACCAGACAACTAGTTCTTGAGATATAGCGCGCTAACAAAGCATTTATTAAACGATGTCATATGTGTATTCAAAGGGCAAAATCAGCGAAGCTTTTACACACGAATATATGAGTTTTCACACCTTTAGAGATCCTGCTTACAACGTTTCGTGTATCTGTTCATGATATATCGTATAAACACGAAGTATAGGACGGAACGAAGAAACCTCGCTTTGTCATTGAAGATTATGAATTACATTTCCTATGGGACATTTTCTTTCTCCCCAGAACATGCAATTTCATCATAATGATCATAATTATTACCTCGCGTTTTGGTAACCTAAATTATATCATGTATCCTAAAATATATTCCAGGAAGGACGCTATATAACACATGGATGTCAATTATTTCGACGTTTTAACTCAGCGTTTGTCTATCAAATTCGTCATTTTATAGCGATTTACAATTAAAAAAAAATAACATGTTTTGCTGTTGTAAACTACTTCTAGTATAACACAACTAGATTTGTATATGATTGTATGTTGAATGTACGCCAGTAATATGTATGTACCCATCAAGTAGCTGTACAATACTATCTGAAAAGCTTTGTATGTATGTACTGTGTTGTCTACATATGTATGTAATATTCTACGGAAACAAAAACATTTGCACACAATTTTTTTTATCGTTCCAGGTAAGACGCCACAGGTAGTTATATTCATTTCGTAGAAAGGTAAACGTCTCTTAAAAAGACCTGACTGTAAACAAAAAATGTACAAATTAATTTGTTTTATATAAAATATGTGTATCGAACGTCAGTCCAAGAAAAGTCGTACACAATCCCACGTAATAATTATCAACGGCCATTTCAATTCATTTCGCCGAAACCTTTTATACAAAATGGCGATTAGTGCTTGATGTATTTTTACTCACATTAATGGAATCAATCAAAGTGCTTTTTGTATTTTTTATGTATATAAGGAGCCACAGCATCATTAGCCGCGGAGATGGAAACGTTTTTTGCTAGTCAAAAACTGACTGTTTCGACCTATTAACTGGCTTACATTTCACAATGTAAATAATAGAACAATATATTCTCATAAAATTTAACACATGATCGGTCATTCGACAAACAGCACTGAATAAATACAGAGTCAAAGTGATATATAACCACAATGTAGGATAGCGGATGGAGGGATTTTTTAAATAAAAATAAACGCATTAAACTTAATTAACCATTTTAAGAGAATTAAATATACTTGCAAACACAATATTGTATTAATTTACATGATGTTCTCTATTATACGTATACTTCAGACACGGAGTATAACTGTTATTATATCTCTACACAAAATTGAAAAGAGAAACAGAACAGATGTAGTGTTTGTTAATTTAAAAAACAAGTCTTCCTACAGAATGCAGTTGAGTTTAAAAATTTGGTTGATATTAACTGGACCGGAATCTTAAACGGTCTCACTTTGCTTGGCAGAATTTCGATAACAAATGTTCCGATTCGATAATTTTCCATTCGATTCAAAGTAAACTATTTGCTGCTTATTTTTCAAACTATTTCATGTTTAGTTTGTCCAGGGCATGAATTAATATGTTTGGTATTTGTTATTAACTTATTAAGTTATTATGTCGTACATTTTAAGTGTTTAATTGTTTTAATTGTTTTAATAAAATTTTAAAACGCAACATGGTTTGATAAGTAACAAATTTATTGAACAAAACTTCCTGTTGGGTTATTCTTAAATAACATCAAATGCACAATGTATCACATGTGTTTAACAGATAAAAACACACAAAAACACATGTAAGTATATAAACAACTTCCAGTTTACTTATTAACAGAATGCACAAAGTTTAGTAAACAAACCAATCTGCCTGATTTCAACTTACGTCCACAAACACATGTTTTTCAAGTTGCCTTTGCATCAGGAACCTTCGCGAAACCCGAAATGGTCCCATACTTTTGATTTTAATTTGGATGGTGCGTACTTTCATCGTGGTTTAAGAAGACATTTTACCGGCTGATGTAATGCTCAGCATGTTATTAATTCATTCATTGGATGCCATATTGGCTATTGACCAATCACAAGACGTATTACAAATGACAAGAAAGTTTAGACGACGGATTTGGAAAGTAAGGTTTAAAAAGCGTATCAATTGGAATTGCAGTGAATCGAATCGAGAAATTGTCCGTATTGGTATCGAAATCGACTCGGCGGTTGAACCGGTTTTTCGATGCATCGAACCGAATCGTTACAGCTCTACGAGTATGCATATTTTGTCCTCAAGAGTGGGAGAGTGGGCAATGTCTGATTTCTAATGTGCGATATTGACTCTATATCCTAACTTTGAATCACATCCACGGCAGTTGCATCCACAATTTTCTTAATGTAGGTAAAGCTATTGTACACATTTTGCAATGAGATTTGATCGCGATTTTTCCTAAAAACGTTAATATTGGATATACCATTATTCTTTGATCAATATGTTTTTATTTATCAATGAACGAGTTGACGTCATTTGTTCCATATATGAATAACCGAACTCAGCAAAATTAACAGGACGAAAAAAAATTATGGATACTCTAGTTTTCTTATTAAAAGCAAGTGCCCATTTACAGTTGCTTTACATACAAAGTACAATTCATTCCACAAAGCTCTTTTGAAAAATAAAAGTAATCACATGCTGTTTTAATGTACTATATGTTTAAAGTATTTAACTATAATGATAACTATGATTAAATACGTTTTGCTTGTAAATTTTCAACAATAGCTCATTTAGAAAAACGGTACAGCCATTATAAACGTGTTTACATACGAAGCTGAACCTGTGGTTATAGAAAGCTAATTTATGACATGATACGAACAAAAATCATCAATATACAAATAAACAAAATAATATGTACTGACTCTATTATTCGGAATACTTTAATTTATAGTTCTGTTTATGGCTCTAATACACTAGCTATAAATTGTTTCTACAAAGCAATGCTATGGTATACGAATCAACAGATTGAATGTATAACTTAATATTAAAGGTTAATTCCACCAACATAATACCATATATACAAACATGAGGGTTAGGATGACCATACAAGAGTTTTCCTTAAAAGCGTATTTGTATTAACCAGGGCATCGTAAACAGTAACACTTTGTCTTGCAACATTTCCAGCCCAAAACGAAATTGGAAATTGATTCTTTGTCAGAAAGGCGTGTAACCATGATACTGATCGAAACCAGTCTAGGGTATTCTGATATTGTTGACATGATTTACTTATTATTGAAATGATTGTATTATACATGATTATTATTTACCTAAACCGATGTACATTCAAACAATAATATGCTTATATTATAACATAATACATATATTACATCGAATGCCTTTGATGATTTTTAAATGTCGTTTAAAGAAAACCATACTCGTCGATAGAAGGCTAAGGTATTATTATTACCAGTTTATCGTAGGTACATGTAGAGAAGCAACCAATAAATACACATGAGAAGCATTTATCGCGAATTGTATAATTTGCGTGTATACACATTCTGACTATATTCATTTACACGGATACAACAAACGCACACTTATGTTATAAAAAGAGAATGCTTACTTCACTTCTTCCACCAATATATTATATTATTAAACTTGATAATTTAATGACCGATTTAATGTTGTCAAGAAAACTGAAATTGGATTTTCATTTCAATTTATACTCTGAAATCGCGTCCGGTGAGGCGAAAAACATTTTATTTTGAAGCCAGCCAGGTATGAAATTAGATTACGGCGTAACATCAAAACGTTTTTCACTCGGAATGAAGCTGTCAAACGTGTATATGAGTATAATGGGAGAGGGCTTTCACAAACTTACTCCTAAAATATATCTATCGCATGTTTTAAAACTATTATGGTTTTATAAGCTGCTCCGTATAAAATATTGCAATCAGTTACATAATAATTATGTACAATGAATTTAATGATTGATTTAATAGAAAAAAAGTACCTATTAAGACTATGCAGCAAACAAAATAAGTTAGATATTGTGTCCGATCACAATTGATTGATCACCATCGAGTGTTCCGGGCTTTTTCAGGATTAATTACATAGTTTCATTTTACAACAAGTGCTGGTCAGTCCTGATATTAATAAATGACAATCGCTAATGGAATTGCTTTGGATAATATCACTTGATCGAATTGCGCTTTTATTTCACAGACTACGGTTATTATCTTGTTTTTCACATGCCACATTGTCATCCGTTATTGTGTTTTATCTGTCAAATATGAATGTTTAAATATGAATGTAGCAGAAACACATACTTTCTTCATTGGCGGAAACGCGCTGCAGTTTGTAAATTAATGCCAATGTTACACACTGTATGTTACTTAAGATTTAATTCATGCACTCTGCGTTTATTTAAGTTTATTACTAACAATTTCATATATAAGTACACAAGCAAAAACATGTTTTATGCATTATTCTTTAATGACAGCATTTCGATGAAAACAATAATAGTGCTCTCTTTCTCTCTTACTGTCAATGTAAGTGTTCTATTCCACATGCATATGTTTGACACGTTTGGTATTTTTTATTTACTGAATCGACAATAAGATCGTGAAACAATTATACAAAAGGTTACTTTGTTGTAGTTTTTTCCACCATGAACTTTTATTTGTCAATTTTGCGCGATGAAAGCAACTACGCTGTGTCTTGTCGTTTAACCCATTTATGCCTTGTGGACTCTCTCATCATTCAAAATTGGATCAATCTATTTCCTAAAATTAGGGATGTCTAGTATATTTATTTCTATATTTAGAATATTTCTTACAGAAATTCCATTAAGTATCATGCGGCGTCTCATCTGGGTCTACGCTGTTTGCCAATGCCTTTTTTCTAGACGCTATGCATGAATGGGTTAAGAAAACATAAATATGACGAAACTTTCTTTTAAGATATTGTTCCTCGACGCTTCCAGGTGGAGTCATAATGACATTGACATTTACAAGAAATGATTGATATGCGGCGCGAACAATGTGAAGAACTAAATTCGCAGAAATTACCAGTGTGTTTAAAGAATAGTCGATTTGATATTTTATGATGGCCAAACTCAAGATAATGAAAAATTAATGAAGTTTACCGTGTGATGTAAGGAATGCATGGATGTGGTGAAATATATTATACAGATAATTATTTAACAGCGAATATTACATTGAAAACATATTCATTACTCATATTAACGACCTCGCTGTGACACATGTGCTTATTTTATTATGACCATAACTAACTAGAATTCATTGTTACACTAACAAAATAAAATGTAGTATATCAAGACATTGTTAGTACCTACCCAAAATTGACGAAAGAGATGCGTCTATGAAATATTCAAACGATCGTCTCGCGCTTGCCCAAGTTTATAATAGAAAATTAATATTAACACATGTTTTGTTTCTATTAATTCTGGAGATGGATCTCAAGGTATGGAAACCGCGTGCTCAGCAATACCAATAAACTATAATCGGCTCTATGGAGTTCTAAACAAATGGTTCCATGTCTAAACATCTTCTCACAATTATGTAATTATCAAGACATGAACTATCAACCTTACCAACATTGACTACAAAGATTTGTTTATGAAATATACAATCGGACGCCTCACGCTTTTCCAAGTGTAAACTAGAAAATTCGTTTAAACACATGTTTCATTCATATTAATTCTTGATGGAGCTTTTCAAGAATTGAAACCGTGTGATAAGGAAAATATTCAATTACCAATAAGCCGCCGTATAGATATTTAGGCAATATTTCAATTTAAACATTGTCTTACAATTATGTATTACCCAGATAACATGCCTTGACTTTGTTGATCAACTAACGAACATTTTGTGTACGTCTAACGACATATTTAAACTCGTTTGTCATCATTAAACTGTTGGAAACAAACATCGAAAAAAAAATTAAACGCCATGTTTTTTTAATGCCAGAAGATATGGACCTGGACAATTCAATAGCATAAGGACGACGTTAATGCCAAAACCTTTGCAAAAGACAGTGATCATGAGTGTTAAATACAGCCGACCCGTGTGCAAGTAAGTACTAAACAGTGATGATACATTAAGTAAGAACGATCCGTATGGTTATAAGCGCAAACAAAATGCCATAAATCGCAAAAAACACATCTGTTAAAATACAAAAAAAACTTAACTTTTTTCATTATCGAGTTAGGTAGAGCACCAATATCTTAACTACATTATGCTATTGTTTGCTTCAAACTTAAAACAAAGCCAACACAATACGAATGAATAGTACCACCATGATTTTGATAGCAATAAAGAGCACAGATATTCATCAAAAAATATAATAGATACAACACTGTTCGTACATGCTCTATGTACATTTAAGATAGTTACATGAACAAAGTGATACTGCATATATATATATATATATATATATATATATATATATATATATATATATATATATATATATATATATATATATATTAAATTAAACATTTTGAAACAGCAGTTGCATCAGCAGGTATTAATTTCTTATCATAACTTCTTGGTCCTTTATGTTATGCAAACGACCAATACCATACACTAAAACATAGGATAAAAACTCATAACAAACAAACAACCCAATATATAAGACCGCATTTGAAGGACGCAACCGCAAAACCTCACATTTACACCTGGGCTTACCTATTGACATATCACCACACATGACCACGCAGAAAACATGTTAAAGACTGTCTCTTCAAAAATAAATATAGGATCATCGCATTTGAACGGTCCATGCTAACACACAATGGGGGTTTACAACCGGTTTAACATGATATAATTGTTATTTTTACTATTCGCAATAGTGGGAGTCGTATGTTTGACTACTACACAAAGGAATCGCGTCTATTTGTGTCTGATGACCGTTTGCCTAGCTTGAGTAGCTCTTTACAGGTAGCGGATGTCTTCCTATTAAACTGAATTTCAAACATGTTTTAACATGCCTCTTAAGCAAACACCAATCTGGTACTTAGCACATGTGTCACAGCGAGGTCGTTTAATTGACATAAATATGCCGACGTGTGTGTATCCTTGGTTGTTTGTCATATATGAAGAGTATATATATATATGTACTTAGGTGTTAATATATACCAAACAAAATATACACAAATAGGTAGATTCAAATATTGGCTCACAAGTATATATTACAGTAGATGACAATATAACAAACACGCGTTTTCTGCTGTTAGTTTTTGAGACATTTTGAAATAAATCCACACACAAATAAAAAACCTTTCGATATGTCAATGGTATTGTAATAGTAACATCTAATCACGATAATTTTCGATAGCAAATTGAAGTCAGGAAGTGCTATTCATTGCGTTTTGTTCAAAACATTGCTGCCAGTTTTTTTGTCAGATCTAGTGTTTATCCTAGTAATCCCAACCTGCCCGATACATTCAACCCTGTTAAAGTCAGTAATTCTTTATTCTTAATGCCGTTGGGTATTTCCGTAAAGTGAAGCCATGATTGTTGTGATGATAATTGATTTTGAAGAGCACTCCTCTTAAGGTGCTCTGTACGCCATAAATGGACATTGCTTTGAGAGAGGACAACTGTTTACTCGGTTATGATGCATTGGTTAATAGTGTAACTCTTATGCTTACCTCTCTTGGAACTGGTAAATATTGGCGATACAAAGTGGCGAAAAACAAAATGACCATTCAAATGGTTGCTGTTATGAGATTTGAATATTATGTATTACATTATAACGAATTGGGACAAAAACAGTATTGCAAAATAAAGCATACATAATAAATATGTTTTGGGTATAATATGATTTTAATTCACACATTTGGATTTTAGTCCCCCGAAGGAGGGCATATATTGATCGCACTATCCGTCTGTCCGTCTGTCTGTCCGTCACACTTTTGCGTTTAGGTTTCGAAAAATGCTCATAACTTCTATGTCGCTTCAGATGTAACCTTCATATTTGGTATGAATGTGCATATGGACAAGGCCTTTTCATACGCACACAATTTTTGACCCCTGTGACCTTGAACTTAGAGTCCGCGTTTAGGTTTCGAAATCTGCGTTTAGGTTTCGAAAAAGCGTTTTTTGGGGGCATATGTCTTCCGATGGAAACAACTCTTGTTTAGTGTTATGTTCGGAGGTATTTTACTGAGTGTTATAATTAACTTTGACAGAATACACCTTGTTTTAATGTTCTCACAGAGCAACTTAACATTAAGAATAAACTTTAGATAATAAAGACGTCCTCGTTCCAAAATAAACGTTGTCAAACCCATATGCTGAAAAGACCTTAGATATTGTACTCTGCCTACGCATGTAATTAATAGAGAGTGTTATTACTGCATCGGAATTTTTTTAAACAGCATGTTTGCAATATATGTACGTTGTTTATAAAATAATAGATATCTGCAATGTTCTTGAATATCTACAACTACGCCATATAAGTGATATATTTTGTTCTCAAACAAATGGTATTCAATAACTCATATTGACAATCGTGTTATTTCAATTTATTTCATGCATTCATATTCCTTTCACAACATATACAATACAAGAAGTTAAGTAGTATTAATATATAAGACAACAATCAAATAATCGTGTTTATATTTGCCATTATTCATAAGCATGCTATTCCAGTTAAATCCTTATTGCAATTGAGTACAAAGATTGATGAATGAATGGGCTTAAAGGAATTGCCAAAATTAAAGAGGATATAGTAGAATTACAAATGACGCCTGTCTGTTGTTCTATATGTTTGCGTAGCTACTGTAAGCACAAGGAAACAAAAACACACTTATTGAAACTATATTTTAAGAAATCAACTACTAGATAGATGTATGTTGTATCCCTTAATCCCGGAAACCGCTGCTAATGCGTAGGAAACGAGGTCCCTGCGACCGTAATAATAAAGTCATTGTGCCTTAGAAAACAGATATTGTCCACCCACTAGGACAAAAATAGTGACGTACATTGAAGACACATATGATCATTAATGGGGCGCTTGATGAGTTTCATGTATTTTAGAGCTACGAATACGTCATTGTTTAACAGATGGCATTTGTATATATCTCCGTAGAAAACTGACTTAAATTCACGAGTGAATAAAAATGAATATTTTCACGAGTGGCACGACTGAAATATATATTGCATGATCACGATTGACGCAAACATCGATAGTATGCAAATCACAACACGCGTTCATTAATACATGTTTACAAATCGCGAATCTTTATTAGATATTATATATGACTGACCTGTAGGAATACCTATAGCAACATAAACACGTGCTTGTATAAGGGTTATTTAAAATCCTCGTCTGTATGTATGTGTTATGTATCACTTCTTTTTATGTGTCCACTATATACCGCCCAACGTACAATTCTATTTCACGCTCTGTAATTTAATAAACAGTATATTCCACGCTCCTCTTTTCCATTTGAAGACTTGATCATGATACAACCAACAAGCAAGCATGATGATTCCAAGCATGTAATGTAACGAAACGGTTTTCTTAATCTGGCTAACGCTTGCATCAATAACATACATGTATTTTCTCAACATAACCGCATTTGTACATTGCATATGTGTTATATGTTTTAGGTGTATGTTTATTACAACTAATATGCTCACTCATGTTTACTTCTTAATTTAATTACTCATATGTGTATGTGTTTGTTGACTTTTTTTTATATTTTCTCTTGGCTTTTCATAGCGATCCGTGTCCTTTACATATATAAATAAATGTGTTGTGAACAATGGAAATTGTTCAGATTGGCATTGTTACTTCTCATAACTGTTTGACATAGCAGACACAAAACGCAATAAAAATGGAATCATCGCCTTGAAGCGTCCAATGAGGGTTTAACATGGTAAAATTGAGCTCCAAACCCCACACTTAGACACACTATGGATCAGGAAAAGATTTAGAGAATAAATAAATCTATGATATAATGGTTTCCGAATTCGATCTTCTGTCAATATTACCGCGGCCCTGATCATCGAAATTATTATTTTCACATGTTGCACATGAGAAAAAAACAACAGTGGACGACGATTTTAATTGCACAACGTTGAGAAATGTATAATATTATGTGGTACGGTTCCAAAGTGAAATAGTGTTAATTTCAACTTTGTTCGAAACAACGTAGTTGGTAGTCGAATTGTAAGTGAAAATAGATTTAAGAAATATCTAATCATTCATAATCGTGCTAAATTTACATCAGCATCATTTGTGTGGAACTTCGCAAAATGCAAACTACTGTTTCATAGTAATGGTGCTTTCGATAAAGTTCATGAACAGCCAAGATTGAACTGGTACTTGTATACATGTACAATAAATTAATGTGCATAATGTTCATTTCAACAACTTATTATTAATTTAAACTATATATTTTAGATTGATTGCATAAAAATATAAGGCTTACTTAAGCATTAATGCCTGTTTCCTTGGGAGAAACAATACTTGTGGTTTTGTATTTTCAGAGTAAAGCAGGCTCATTCGGCCCAAGGCTTATTCTGTCAAAATCCTTCTTCAAGTCGGCTATAAGCCTGAATCAACGAGGCTTATTCGGCCCTATCTTTAATTATACATAGTTTAAAGACGATTTCAAATGGGGATAAAAACGGGACCTTCTTATAGCTAGCTGGCCAGCATATCCAATAAGCCTGCACCATTTTTTATAATCAATATATATATATAATAAATATATTAATTGATGAGTCTGTCCTATTTACTTCATCACGTATTTAATACAACAATGTGTAACTAAAAACATGGTATATATATATCCATGCACATCCAACCAACTGTAATTATCAGTTGTTTTAGATTAATTGCAGTAACTAGGTTGATTTTTAACTTTTCAATACCAATAGATCTTTAAAAATTGAATTGTTTCATATACATAAAACGCAAATTTCTAATATCCCTGAAAACCCAAGAACATCTTTATAGATCCCAATTATACTTGTATTTCACAATGCTTATGATCCATAGGTAATTATTAACTGACCGTACTATTAAAAATAGCGTGCCCCAAAGGTTCTCTTTAATTAAAGGAAGCTTTAAATTAATCCACTGTCGACCCTATCTCTATCCAAAATAAGGGTAGCATATTCTGCTTTGGTGGGTACATAATTATTGTAATAGTTTATTTAATGGTTTCGTTCCTGAAGTGATGTAAATAAACTATAAGTTATTTTTAATAACAATATGTCTTCAAAATTTGGTTTTGGTATTGATATTCGTTACATTGGCAGTACGTTCTAAACTTGTGTTCATAACAAATCTGCTTATAATACACATTTGTTAAGTATAGCACGTGCGTTATTATGTAACCAGCGATCATGATAAATGGGCAGCCCTAAATGAATTGATGTGTATTTGTTTAGCATCAAATCATCTTATATATTGCTTGTTATAATGAGTTTTAACTAGTATGTTCCAACGTTTCCAAAATTTCAATGCTAGATGTTGTCTGGTAACATAGATTTAACGAGATACAAAATGCGCGTTTATATTTTTTGTGTGACAATATATTCTATGTGAATTTCCCGCGGCGATATCCGAACATTTACGAAATATTCGTTAATGTTGAGTATGTATGTGTCTTTAAACGCCTCCCGACAACTAATATTGACGAAAGATAGATAGATGTATTTCGGTAAGAAATGCATACATGGGCATTTTCAACATGTACAAAATATAAAAATATCACATACATTAAGATATATATACCATGACATACACACCAACACCAAGGATAACACAAAAATGAGTAAACCCATATTTCCATTGTGGTCCTGTGCTGGTGGCAGAACATAGAGTGGCACTTATAAAAATGTAAAATGCATAACATTAATGGAAGGTAGGATCAATGTTGATAAAAATTGATGACGATAGCTTAAATTCCATGTATTTATAGTCATATCACACCAACAGAAACTTGGGATTTTCAATCATGCAAATGTGCGATATAGCCATTCATCATGAGCGAGCTATTTCAACTTAAATCCCTAGTGCAACTGAGTTTGAAGCCTTGATGAATGGATGGACTTTAAATAATAACATCATTTATATGCGGAAGGCACATTGTTACCTCAAATAATTTATGGAAAAAAAAAGAATATGAAACCTTTTTATATTATTTGCGATTAGTTTGTGAATGATACAAAACAAAATCATAGTTAAGTATTGTGTGATCTTTTTATAAATAGGTACATTTCGACCGCGCTTCAAATCTACACTTATTTTTAGTGTATATTCTCTCTTTGATTTAATATATATTATCATCGAATGGATACATTGAAGCAAATGGCAAAGCAAAGACACACATTAAAAAGGACTGAACAATCATATCAATTACAGACACTACGTCTCGAGAATTCACGCATAAACGTGATGATAATCTGTCGATGCACGTGACATACGACCGTTAATTTGAAGCTCAACCATGGTGTTTTCATGGGCTCTCTTTCTGCTCTTGAAGTGAAATTCATTCAATAGAGGAATGTATGCTGATAATATATCTAAGTGACATTTATTAATTGGTATCTTGAGAATTGCTTATGCGTCAACATGTTTAGTTGACATGTTCGATTCCAGAACGTCTAATCGTATTATTACAAACTTGCGAGATTTGTATGTCATTTAATTATTAAAGAATACATATGACCTACGTATTAAAATAACCGCTTTTTTATAGAGCTATTTTCGAGTACCGTCATTTTTATTACTGTGATTTGGATACTGTCAATAAAAAGGAGATGACCGACCAGAAATTATGAAAAATTATGAAATAGAAATTTACAATACATGATCGTAAAGAATTTCGTTTTTTAATGATATTTATTTTAGGACTTTGTATATTTAACAACTACCACAAACATAAATACATGAAACTAAAACAACCCCAAAGTCTTCATTTAAGCTCAAATTACACCAGACAGCCATGATTCCAGAAGCTTTTTCTTCAGAATTGTGCGATACCCATCCGAATTACAGACGTAGAAGTTACACCCAGTGTTGACAACAAAATGCACAGGCATAGTAAACAAACATTACAAAGTATAACGTGTGTAACGTGTTTCTACCATAAACAATATTCGTAACAAAATAATCGGTTGGTTGACTTGCATACTTTACATTTTATTTAAGTTAACTATCGTCACAGGAATCGTTTATCTATTTAAACGATAATGGAAAGGTGTTAAAGTTATTATTAAAGAAATAAATATTGGCAATCAATCAAAGGAATATAACCTCAAGATTACGATGTAGCAACATGAAGAATACTTTTTTTTAATTAACTGCAATGAAGCCTTTGATACAAATTACAATCTAAATGTAAAAATGTTATTATTTTAAGTGAAGTTTAATATTATTTTATTACTAAGGTTCAGTGTGGTTTTTATATTAACGTAAAGTTAAGTAAACGCAGTTTTACTTAAATTTAAATCATGTTCAATAATGAAAATAGCAACGAATTTTATGTCAAGAAATGTGATTTAACTCAGAAAAAACAACGTTAAAGGTCGATTATCAAGCGAATTAAATGTAACTGTTCATGCATTGTGTTTTATGAATTGATTAATTCATAGCTAATAATTTGTTGACTATACTTTCCCTGATACCAATGTAAAAACAAAAAGTGTGTAATGTTTTTGCTGACCGTAATAACGAAAACAGGCTGCCTAAAACATCTTGTATGTTATTCACTGAAGGGATTGGAATACCATCCATGTTATCTCTACGGACAATAATGATAGCATAAATTACTGTGTTAAATGCATATTTATACTTATAGAAGTATAAAGTCAATCGTAAAATATATTCATAAGAAGATGCATATAAATTATAAGTTATGTTGGAATAAGTTTTTTTTCAACACTTAGTCTAGTAGACAGTGGTATTGATACTCTTTAAATTGTTAATATGAAGTATGTTTATGTTTATACCATTTAATAATCGACAACATTCAAAGGTAGAAACACGTGGAATAATAAATACACGGCATGTGGGCAATCGATTCATAGTGAGCTCTGACCAAACTGACATTACATTATGTACCATGAACTCGTGCAATTTATTGTTGTTGTTCTTTTTTAAATTGTATTCCGTATTTGCATGTTAGAAGTAACGTCGATGGTTGGTCCTGTTTTGATAGCCACAGAAATCATTTATCGAAGAAATCGACAATTCATCTTCATTGAACAATTACAAAATAAATGTGTGATCATATAATGTTAGAAAATGAATTCTCACCGTAGTTTATCGGTCAAATAAACCACTCTTAATTATGGTTTGCTATCAAACCACTTAAAGTTATCCACTTGTACAAATAAAGGGTTATTAACAGTGTTTGCTTTATTGCTTACGATATAAAGAACAAGGTGAACATTATAAACCCAGCATACATCTATCATAAGATGCATACTTCATGCTTAATAACGTACGTTTGCGGGTAAACGAAATATCAAGCAACATGTTGACATCTTCTTAATAAACTTAACATATTCTCAAAGAAATATCGAGCTTGTATCGAAACATACATTGGTATGACCAGTGGTAACAGGTAACCTTTAACACGATGATCGCAGACAATAAAAAGAAGTTGTTAAGTTGATCTTGCAAATGGTATTGTTTTAGATGAAATGGTTGTATCAATATTCAATACATTTACGTCATCTATCTTTATATAATTCTGATTTATTAACCATTTTGATTTTTGAAACACAAACACGATTATAATGCAAAATGTCTGTTCAATACATTTGAAATTAGGTAATTTGTTTAATTTTTGTTCAAGTTGCATCGACGCATGTCTAACTTATTTAACAGGAATTCTACGCTTTGGAGCAACCACACGTATTTATGTGTGTACACCTCCAAAATTACCTTGACAATTTGATTCAATTTATTAACAAGATAAGTATTAATGCAAAGCACCAAGGGGCGTCGGGAATTTCAGTGTAAATGGCACTCAATGAAGTTACATGGAACGATTTTTTTCTACTGTAAAAATTAATATATTGGCCGATTATTTTAAACAAAATAGAAAAAGATACTGGTATAACCATTATCTATAAGTTTGTGTTATAACTCTCAAATAACCATTATTTATGATGTTGAGTTATAACCCCCAAATACCCATTTTCTATGATTTTGTGTTGTAACTTGTAACCCCCAAATATTTCCTAGTTCATTTTATTTACATTGGTTTCCTTTTTATCCGTGTGCAGTTTTCATTAATGGAACAGAACTGTGTAGGTTTTTAAAAATCTGCTTCATCTTGTAAGCGTAATTTCATATTTTTTCTCAAATTCAAGGGGAGATGATTCTGAACTTATTCTTACGTTGCTCATTTACGATAGGGGTTGAGTACTCATTGATATGAAAACACTGTAAAAGTTGGGGAAAAAAATGAAAACTGTAAATTGCATTTCACAATACTTTAAAATTCAGTAAAATATCATAATAGATTTATTGCTTTGATATTCATCATTTTCAGTAGGGTTCGAGTAATACTGATATAAACACATTTAACAAGTTTGGAAAGATTCAGACGAAAGTTGTGAAATCTTTTAAACAAGTTGAAATTGTTTATTTTTTCAAATTTAATATAAAAAAATCTGGACTTATTGTCCCGATGTTTCTCATTTTAAATGAGGTAAAAATGCTCATTGATATGAAGACACTGTACGTTTGGAAAGAACCTGATGAAAAATGTTGACATAATCACCTAACCAAGCAGTTTTTCACTTTTATTTTTAAATTCAAAGAGACATAATTCTGGACTCATGGTCCGATATAACTCATATAGAGTTTGGGTTGGGTCCTAATTGATAAAAAAAACAACCTGTGCAAGTTTGGGAACAATCGGATGAATTTTGGACTTCGAACAACGATTTCAAAATTTCTCAAATTCTAAGGAAGATAACTATGGACGTAATGGTCGGATAATGCTAAAGGGCCCATACCACCTGGATAGTGATACGTGTCGCGCTTCGCGCTCTATATGTGGTTATTAAAAAAAACTCCGAGGAGTGCTTGACTCCAGGGAAACGGGTTGCTGGGACACAGCTCCTCCTTGATAAGCGACGGCTTCCTTTATCGCAACTCGTTGTCAAAATCAATAAAACGTGTCGCGCTTCGCGCTCTATATGTGGTAGGGATAGTAATTAGGGCCTATGATAGACAACCGTAAAAATACATGGATAATAGATGTGTTGTTTGCATTTATTTGTTAATATAAAAACACGTGTATTGTTTATAAGATATTTAAGTGATGTAAGAAATTGTAATTAACGGTGTCACCACGCGGCATCCATTAATTTTATAAACAAATTCCAATTGTAGTAAAATGGATTTTAAAATGTATACATAAAATAAAGCTTTATTATATTTATTAACCTGACTTAAAAAAAATTGTCAGCCGCCGAACTGTTCCGTTCGTGCCGGAACCTGTGATTGAACCGGGGGGGGGGGGCCTTAAGATGATTGTTGCGTAAACAATTTCAGTCTAACGCTCTCCCAACTGAGCTATTCCGGCTGACATCATATATGTACTGCTATTTGGTGAAGTTGTGTATAGCGATCTTGATTATATGTCTATAAATAAACTAATGCATTGTACGTTTTCGTACCACTACGCCTTCCAATAAACTTGCTTGCGCGATAGGTCGTCAAATATCGTATTACATTGATTCTCCACTAAATAAGCAAATTACAAAAACCACAAAATAAATATATTTTGATTATGTTTTGTTTTTATACAAAACCAGAAAGTTCCGCGTATTTGCCCAGTACCTGTGATCTTTCCCCTGAGATCAGTTGTGGATCAGTTATTAATTAAAACAATTAGCTTTGCATTATTGGCAATAAATGTTGTAATAACTGTAATAGGCACAAATGCAGTACTTATTCACACTAATTTACACAAAAAATCACCACTATGCAAGATATTCTTAAAACAAAAATATATACATTGGTCCGTAAAATAACTTTTCCTCCTATAAGCAAAAAAAATGCATTACATACTAGTCGCCGCTCTCCAGAGCGACGCCAATAAAAAAAATAGCATAAACTTAAGTATTGCGTTGTAAATGATGTGAATCTTAGAGGAATCAAGTACAGTAAAAACCACAGTTTTATCGTCTTATGTTTTATATCCATTAGCTTTGTTAACAAGTTCACTGCGGCGTGTTTCTTCATTGTAGCAATAAATTGCTAATTACACATTGTATGTAGTCCTAAACTATATTGTATTCAAACACAACACAATAAATATTGTGATGATGATCATAAATAACCGATATTGTTTTTTATTTAAAACTCAAATTAAAGCAACAAATAAAGCAATATCAGTGGTCGGCGATTAAAGACGCAATTTCGACCTGATTACAGTTAAATGACAGAGGGAAGACTAACATATAGCGATTTGTGTAAGCATTGTTTTATATACGAATATTATGCCAATGTGAGATCAAAAATGTAAATACGTTAAAGTAATGTATCAAACAATACTGAATTCGAGACTGTGGAAATATTACATGAAAGTGTTTTAGTTAATAAAACATTTTCCCTAACAAACACCCTTTCTGAACCTGATACATGTATGTTCATTTCTACAATTTCTACAATTCTTAATGCAAAACAATATAGAAGTCTGTAATAAGAAAAAAAAACACCGTAAGTATTTGTCCTGTGTTTTTCGCAAAGAGGTTAGAGCAAGTATCATGTTCCCACAATAAATCATTCTTTACAAGCAATCTTTTACGATCATTTATCACGGAGCTTCCTTTCACACCAAATAATCTCCAGTGACTGAAGACATTCGAACTCACTAGTGGCATCAGCAATTGCTTTTAAACGCGTTAAACTCATGATGAATGCACATTTACATGTTTAGAGGAACAGTGATGGTTAACAAATTGCATCATTTGTTTCTATGGTCAAACAACAAAGAACAATATGGTGTCTTAATAATATTACCTATACCCAGACGTGAGCAGAAATGGTTAACATTTTTTTCCAGTAAAGAAACGGTCACTCTTTATTTGGTAAATATGTAACAATGATTTTGGATGAATGGACATCTAAACAATTGTATCTTTCCAAAAATATTATTACTTGCGATTTCTTTTATATTTAATATATATTTTATATTTAATTGATGTCCTTTCGATGTCTTTATTCTGCTTTACAATAATTATCACAAAACAAAATTGCCATTTCATTTAATTAAGGGATAAGCAATAAAGTTACTAAAATGTATGCTTAATCGCTCTGGAATGCAAATATGACTTGCATTAGCGGAAAGGCTCATGTTGGTGATGATGGACCAATCATATAAGCTTATATGTATTTGTTTGTTGTGTTTGCACTGTGAAGTCTAGATTTAATCGTGTATATAGAGAGAATAATCAACTACTGTTTTTTCGTTGTGTTTTTTTAGCAGGTGAGGTTTATCATACATGTACGTCTTATTTTTAAATGTGTAATGAAATATAATCGCTACGACGTTGTATTTTATCATACCACCACATTGATATCTGCCTGATATAACGTTGCCTGATTTTGTTTTATATAATGGTCAACAGGAAGTTCTTATATCAGTCATGTGTGGAAGATGGTTATATAACTCGGAATCAACAATATAAAAGTAATTATGTTAGTAAAATTGCATCAGATTCAACAAAACAAACAATTTGATACCACGTTGTAATATATTGTAAACACAAAATACAACACAAACAGCAAAAAACATTGTATGATAAACAGAAAAACAGGTTACTGCCAGATCTTTTTGTAATATATCAGGCTGGAACGAATAAAATAACGGCTCAACAAGCCTCACCGTTATATTATTCTACGCCTTGTCTGATAGATTAGAAAAATATCAGGCTATAACCTGTTTTCTCTATATAGCGGGGGCAAACATGTTGTATGACGTTCGACGTTTTTCTTATCACAGGACAAGCATTAGAGGTTTTTCAAAAATATATTTCCTCTTGGTATCAAATTGTTTTTGCTAATGAATCTCATTCTATTTTTACCTTACATGATAACTTTACATGAGATTCCGAGTTATGTTATCTCCCTTTAAACATTTACTGATATGAAACCTGTGGACTTGATATAAAACATTGTATCAGGCACCTTGACCAAGATGTCGTATGTAATGAATTATTGATACAGAATATTTTATAAATATCTTCGAGTTATGTTGTTTAATTTACGGTTTTCACCAAGTACGGATAACTTTGCGACTCTCAACAAATGAGATTTGTAGACTTGGTATTAACTTGCATTATTGTGACTGTAGCTGTCACTTCTTTATAACATTAGTATGCCTGTGTTTCGCTCGGACAATCAGCTTCATGTTTAAAAAAGAATTTTAAGTTATAAACAATTAACATTAGTACTATTTATGGCATGCAGGGGAATTATCGGATCGTTATCATATGAGACAAGAATCGCAAAACAGAATAGAACATGCATGACATTTGTTACGACTTTTAAATATCACACTGTCGGTCTTAGCTATTTCATATTGCACATATAAAAAGGTCATGTGATAAATTTACTACAATTTACATTCATCACCCTCTTGGGTATCTTCAGATTCAGCAGCCAATACGCTGCGTTCAGTCTGTTTTTTACACAAATATTGCTGCACATAGGCCCCCTTTATGGTTCTTATATTGCAAATATCACTTCGAATGCGTTACGTTCTGACGTAAGACCTAATAAAAATGTTGTAATAGCACACGGTTGGCTCAATGCTTGCCATCTTTGTTCTCCGACATCAAGATATATGGGTCATGCAAAACAATGTTTTATATCTATTTATGAAATTCCCGGAGGATACCATATGTATACGTTTTAGTAGACTTCAGTATATACATTCCATGCGAGCATATTGATATCTTAAATCAACTCTAAATATGTATTCTTTTGACCCCATCGTTTTCCGCCATATTTCAATTGAAGGAATGGGTCGAACGATAGGCCTTTGTAGAACAGACATATAACCCTACGAAATTTGACATAAGACATTGCGATAAGAATATATTAAAGAAAATTATGTATTGGCCATGCTGTGTAAAAAGGGGGGTTAATGCATGTGCGGTCAGCACAGGCTAATCAAGGACAACACTTCCTGCTTTAACTGAATTTTTGCAAAGAAGAAACTTTCTTGAAACGAAAAATGTCATAAAAGCGGAAAGTAAGTATCGTTCCTGATTGGCATGTGAACTGCACAGGCTAATATGGGACGTCAATTTACGCACATGCATTAATCCAACCTTTCACAGAGCACGGCTCAAATGCTTTAAGCAATAATCACGAGTTGGATTACTACAAGTAAACAGAGATCAGGTTTCGGACCCATTGTGCCATCTTTATATCTATATCATATTTTCATGATACTTGTGTTATTTGTCTTAACGAATATCAGCTGGTACCAAGTTATAAACATGTATTTTATTATCAAACACAGTCAGCTTTACTGGATATTTGGGGAAAACAATGTTTTTATTTTAAAGCGTTTAACCTGATTTTAAATTATATATCACGTCCTAACGTCGTTTGGCAAAACAACATTATGCAGGAATGTGTTTACGGACATTTAACATAAGAAGTTCACGTGAGGTGAAATAATATGTGTAATATACATATGTTATTTTTCAGTGTATGCCGGGCCTGGGTACCAAGGTCCTGTACGAGCTTCTCTATACGCCTCCCAACAAGCTTATCGTGCTGACAGGCTGTAGCATCGTCTCCACTTTCGTGGCGCAGGCGGCCAAGATGTGGAACCTTATAGTGGTAGATATACAGCTAAAGTGCTTTATTTACGTCTTGCTCAAACCTGTCCAGAGTTTTTGAATTTAATTGACTTGATCATTCAACTAGGTGATATTTAAGTAAAATATCTTAACATAAAATACTAATGTGTCCGTGTAATGACACGAAATAGAATGCATCACACACAAAAACAAAAACATGAACTATGCCGTTACTAAACATTCTTGGGTATGTTTCGAGTTCCGGTTTCGGGCGTTTATGTTTTCAATTATATGTAAAACTGTAAACTTTGTGATGTCTGTATCGATTCTCAGAACATGTGTGTTACATAATCTATAAGTTGTTTGGTTAGAATGTATAAGTGTAGCGCATTTTAAATAATCGACTTCCTGTTCTCTGCCATGGTAAATTTTAAAGCTCTAGACTATTAGTATTAGATTATGAATTGATTGGTAGATTAAGAATGAATTTATTTTCACAAAAACAACAATGGTGTGTTATCAGTTTTAACCAAGAGGCCTAAACTTTAAAAGTTTACCCTCTTTATGGCAAACACATTGCATGAAGTAGTCGTTTCAAATTAACATATTCGTCAATGGAACCTTTATAAGAAGCTTTATTTTGTAAATATATGGTCTGGTATTGATAGCTTCTAAATAATAAATTGATGTATTTTTCCACAAAGGGTTAACATTAATAAGATCTGGTATTACGCAATACGTCTGACTCTTTCAAATGGCTTTATTCGTTCAATAGCTTTCCCTTAATATTGTCCGGAACATGTCTGATTAAACAAGATCAATATGTGTTCTAGAAGACCGGATCATGTCACAAATTAAACGAGTTTTTAAAGTTATTTTCCTTTCAAGTGCCTTATTAACGTGGATTTTCCGCGTTTAGATCAATGAATAGCGCGAATCGAACATGGAACCGACCGTGGAATGCTACTTTGACTGGCTTTATACGTATTCAATTAACGAGAAAGTTGAATAAATTGTTAAGTTCATACATAACAGAAAACCTTCAGACCAATTTCACATAATACTTTAATCAGCATCAGACCATATGCCTTACGACATTGTAAATAAAAAATGTTACCAATAATAATGGTGATATTTGTTTGCTTTCTTGGTGTTTCCATAAAAAAAAATATTTTCAGCAAAATAAAGGAAATAAAGTTTTTTCACAACTTGCTGAGCATGTAAAAGTAGGTAGTTTTCTCACTAAAATTATATAAACGGATATATCCCGAAAGCAAATTAATTTTCTGTAATTATTGTTTTAATAATGTTTTTCATATGTGTTACATTTACGACGTCTCATACTCAAAATTAATTTCTCTTTGTTCTTCAGTAATTGGTAAACAAAACTTCCAGTTACATGTTGGATTTTAATGAATATTATATGTGGCGTTAAAACGTCGTTGTTGTCGCTGCTAATGACCCGTCTACCGATAATACGCAAAGCGACTTTATGGGACCGTCTTGGTTTGAGACATTGTGTGTGCCTTTGGGCGCCTTTGTTTTAATATAGATAGGTAGGATCGTTACATATTACAGTCAAACAAAATGGTAACGCACATCGTAGACGACTCTATAAAGCTATGTTCTAGTGTAGCGCGAGGCCGACTTCCGGAGGCCGCTACCGAGCGCTGTATGCGTGACCTCACAAGCCCGATATGCCTTCCGAAGCCCTCGGAAGGCCAATTACACATCAAATACAATATAACAAATAACTTTCTTCAGGCTTCCTGCCTTATGAGACTTAATTACAAATAATCAAAGGGAAAAGCAAATGTCCCTGGTCGCCTAGGGCAGGAGCAAATGTCCCAACAACTACGCTAGTCGGACAGTCACTCCTTCATTGCCACAGAAACGTACCGAATTTATATGCAGGATATTTTCCGACATATTATCAAACTATTATAAAATATTATCAAATATCAAATGTTTTAACAATGCTTTATAAATAATTTTAATCAGACTGTTAACCTACTTTGTTATGACAAGTACTTATTCCAGAGAGTTTATTTGACACATGTAAAACTTAAGGATTGAAATTATTATCTATCTGTGGAGAAACGTAACGCCTTGTTCAACCCCGACGCCTTTCGTCACGCTAGCTTATTACATCAAGAAGTACATCTTTTCATGAAACGCAAGACTTTAAATAAAAAGCCCACCAATGATATCTCTAGATGATGTTACTGAAGTCTCATTGTTTGCCTCATATGAATGTTTTAGGAAAACAAACTTGATTTCGAAATGTATAAGTGTAGACTGTCTATAATGCATAAATATTATAATTCCTTCTATTTACACTGATCTTTAATACGTTAAATGTCAGTGGTAATTGGTTATGTTCGAGGCACGTTAATTCGAAAACAAAAATCACAAGCAGTCATATAACGGCCGGGTGTGAATGCCTGTAATAACAACAAATGCATGTTGTGGCATTCACGGTTTAATGTATGTTTATTTTCAGCTTGAATGTGTTGAAATATGGTATGTTTAATTTGAATGAGAAATGTGTGTACTATATGATATATAAACCTTATCGCAATCTACTTCGTTCAGTGTCCAGTCTATGTGGTCACACAATTACTGAGAGGTTTTACTTTTCAATCTCTAACATTATGTCATATTGTTATATTTGAACGAATATTGATTATTTGACCGACTGGACTGAGGTGGTGTTATAGTGCAAAAGTCGGTGTGTATGGGGGGATAGGGGTAAGCAAATATAACATGTTTCGGAGAAATACTTGATTTAATAGATACTGTTTTCTATGCATTGTTGATTACTAAATAAATAAGGCGTATTAAATAAAGCTGAGAGGACTACTTCGGCGTTAAAATTGTTGCACCTCATTGTTATTCAGTATGTAAAAAAGAAAATAACCCAATGCTGTAAAAACAAACACAATTAAATTGCAGTTAAAAACATCACTTATTTGCCCTCAACAACTGTACGGTTAAGTACTCCAAATTAGGACAACTTACTTCTAACGTAATGGCCAATTATTTGACTACCTAATTGTTCAGTCTTATAGAGTTACATTCTCTACAGGATGTGCAGAAACGATAAAATGGACTGGAAAAGTGCATTCTGGGCGGTTAAACGGATTATTATTTTTCTAATCAATGTCTTAGTGCTGGCGGACTCAGATTTCAAGCTTTTCTCATTCGCTTTATCTTTATTTACAAATATATCTGAGTGCTTTCGGACTCAGAATTAACGAGCTTTACAATTATTAATCTTAATTAAAATTCTGAGTCGCCCAGATCATAGACACTGGTTAAACATACACTTAAAATCGTTTCGTTCATCACATGACAGCATGCGGAACGTACTATAATTACATATATGTATGTTAAAATAATGATATAAATGGAATACATTTTTATATTTTATTCGAGCATTGATTGAATATTCGTGTGTACCACAGGTGGTAAGCGCGTTGGTATGATATTAATTAGTAAATACATTTTCAATGAAAATTGATCAAACGATAACGAAAAATCAACTTCTCTGAAAACATATTCACGGAGTAAAGGGCATTTTCCCTGTAAAGTTAATTTAACTCGGTACCATAATTCAATAAAACGTATGAGAAAACATTCTTACCGTTCTTGCCGTTACATTATGCCTTTTGAAAGCTTTGTTTACATACTTTTCAACTGGCCGACATTTTAAACACACGAGTGATTTCATTGGTCCAACGCGAAGGTGTGTCTTTAATCAGTGAAGATTTCAAAGTCTTGGATTGGGTCAGATCGTCGACGATTAGGTCATGCTAGTTGTGTATCGTTTATTTTCTTAGAATTTCACCCTGCATTTGTACAATTATTGCAAGATATGTGCATGTTGGTTTAATAAGACCAAGTTTATGGAAATCGCTGCACAATTTATGAAGTAACGGCTGTTCAAAGCAATGCACCCTATTTTCTGGTCATTTTGAGTTTAATACCTCGTTATAATACATACCTTACTATAAATAGTAACAATTTTGTACAGTTTTTTATGCCATTACCACCGTTGCGGGGTCATTATAGAGCCGATTATTTATAATCGGCCCTCAGAATGTGTGCGCGTGACGTAAACATTCAACAATGGCGTTCTTATTCAGTCTTAGCCGATGGTGATTGATAATATTAAGCCACAACTCAACGAAAGAATCGAACATAGTTATAATGACACGTAGCACACAATTTGGAAAATACAAATATCGATTGATACTGACACTCATCTGCACATTAAATTGATACCTCTGTTTGTGCTTTAGCAAAATTCGTCAAACAGCAAAATGTATAGCAAAAGACACACTTACCTCGATGACAACTTAAATCCGGTTCATATAAAAATAAAATAACAAAGATTTGATATTCCATCTTCTGCTATTCCATGGATCCGTTTATCTATATTGATTTTAAATCACATTTTTCAAATGAATGTATCGAATGCTAAACACTCGCACCAAAAACACTATTTACGCAATCATATGTCGAAGTGAATACCATACTTTATTTCTATTGTAGCTCCCAATTATGCACGACAAACACACAATCCGAAATACGTTTTGGAATCGTTCGATGCTTACAATAGTCAACTGTTAAATAAAACCAGAATTGTTGTCGTTAAATCCAAAGCCTCCTAGTTTCGTCATTGAAATTACGTCACATAAAATACGTCATAAATTGCGCAATCAACCAGAACGTCTAAAACTCCGTCTTTTCTCTCTATAAGATATATATTACAGACGTTAATATTAGGCTGAGCCGGGCCGGGCAATGTTAATCGACCCCAGGTCGCAAACGCCCCTCGGGCCGTTATGCTCCCTGCGGGCCGATTATCACTGTCCGGCCCGGCTCAGCCGTGAATTATCCTTTAAATATATATTTGATAGTGAAACATTGTTTTTCAGAGTAGATAATTCGTTATAATATGATTGTTTTTCATTCAAAATTATGTTCTTACTAATGTATATACTTACCACATGCTAACCACCTGTGGTGTGTACGCAATATCTTGCTTTCATTAAAACACTACTAACGGCAAAACGAGTTTTTTTCATGAGACGTCTACATGAGTTTCATTTTACCTATAAATAACGTAAAATCTAACTAAATCATTTTAATCGAAGTCCATACGAACATTTTATTTCTGTCATGCTTTACCATAGAGTCCAATTCACTTATTACCGAAGTGGCAAAGAGTTCCCACGTTGCTTCAGGTCATGTTGTGTTTTCGTAAGTATTCCAAAGGACTTGTCAACGTATTCCTCATTGACATACATTGCAACCCTTTGCAGCGCGAACAGGAGATCACACTCTGGTAGCTTCATCGTCTTCTCGAACTGTCATATTATATCAAAAAATACGGCTAATGAACTCTTGGCAGCATTTTATAAGTTTCTTAAGTGCTCTACGTCGAGGCGGCAAATCGCCTACATAATCTACTTGAATGTTATGTATGAGGGCCCTTACTGCTGATACATGTGTCTTTAGCTGCTGATGCTTCAGTTTGTCTTTGGGTTCAGGGATGTGCAAGGTGGTTGGGGGCACTCCATTCCGCACAGGACCTTGTGTATATTAGCTCAAGTTGTGAAGCACCAAGTAGTGTGCGTCTCGCGTGAAACAACACGGTGATGCTGTCAATATCTGTATACCACGGATTTGAAAAGTGGCGGCCTTGAACCTTATAACTAATCGCAGTGAACCCAACTTTAATCGTGTTTGTATGTTTGATGTTGTGATGTATTAAAACTCCTGTATTACAAAGACTACTAATTATTTAAATGAACAATATCTTCAAATGTCAGTTGTATTTTGTTTTGTAAAAGTCGATTGATTTTGAAAAAAAGACATTCCCCAAAAGGCCATGGAGGAAATTATTTAAATTTACGTTTCGAAATATAATATGTTTATTTAAGAATAGTTTATAAAATGATGTGAATTTTATATGAATGTCAGGATATATGTAGAGCTAAATATACAACAAATGCAATTATAATTGATAGTAAACATCTCGTAATCAAAATGAATAATACAAAAGATCTGTTGCAAAATGGTTAAGCGATAATACAATGGCCTCTTGATATTTATAAGGTCATCAAGCAGCTGCAAACATTTGTTGAAATATCACTTTATTCGTCCCATTCGTAAACAACAAGAAAAATGTTTTGATTGATAAGGCAGCACTTTTTATTGACATGACGTCTGCTTCGATTTTCTTGCACATCAGTCATACAGACGTCTTTATACCTTATCGCAAATGTACTTCGTTCAATGTCCAGTTTAGATTGTTACATAATTACTGGAGGGTCAGACTTTTCAATCTATGATGCTATGTCAAAGTGTCATAATTGAACGCATGTCGATTGATTGGACTATGGGATGGAGATTGTGTTATAGAGTGTGTGGGTGTTAAGGACTATAATATTATGTTTTTTGAGAACAATGTAGATATGATGCATTGCTAGCATAAGTGTGTTACTGTTTGCAATGTGTTAAAAATGTGTACTCCTTTGCGACATATATTTTTCTTTATATTACATAATTGTATTTATGAACACTGCCGTGGGTACTGTAATAAAGCATTTTGTTAATAATGTTGAAAAACATTATTAGGTGATAAATTGTTGCAACATGTTCGTATCGAGTATGAAAACAACGAACACAATCCAATTTTTGTGAACAAATAATTGTATTTACAGTTACAAACCTCTCAGAAGCGAAGGTAAAATTGTAATGTGCAAACAGTAAAAAAACTCGCAGTCTGTTCAGGTATTATGCTGTTTGCTGCTCATCAGTATCAAAGGGTTGTAAATGAAGCATTTGAAAGTTGAATCTAGTAAGAAGGTCTTCAATTGAATTTAACTATCAAACGGACTACAAATGCGTCAAAAAACGTATCTAAGTGGTAAAGGGTTAATACATACCGTGCGGTAAGTGCTACAGCTATGGACATAGCTAAAGTAACTTCAGCGTACAGTTAACATAGTATTGACAGACATGTACGCTGAAGCTAACCCCGTATCGAAAGTCAACCAGAGTCATGACATATTTATGTCACGCTATAAATCAAAGAAAGCTCATTTTCTAGGATACATTTCTACATATATTGGTGAATGAATATAAAATACTGCATCGGGGATTATTTTAAAGTTCAAATGTTTCAAATGCATCTTACAATATACGAAAATAACTCTTATCAGTCTGCAATTCACAATTTTGACGCCATTGTCGCTTTGTCACGTGACGAGTTTTCATTTCGATACTTTCAGATCGACCTTGACATTATTTGCTGAAATTGCAAACATAACTTTCGTTTTCTGAAATCTATTATTTGTGATAAACAACTTACGTCTGGTGGATTATAAGACTGATTTCAGTGTGAATCCGTTAGTTTTAAATAAAATTTACTTTGAGTTTGCATTTACACAACAATTTGTTTACAAAACAAGCGAGAATAATCTAAAATACCGGGAAATGTCATTCTGAATTTGAAAACATTTGAGCACATGGTATGTTACTAAAAATAGAAATAACGTCATATGACCGTGAAATCTCGGGAGATTCGCATTTCAAGTAAGTCTGTCACATCGCTTTTTCTCGATATGTAAAACCAGAATAGATAAATTGTAAATGTTTATGATAGTATTTTGTGAACGATTATATCAGTTAAATGTAAACAATGTCAATCTTGCCGATCTAGTGGTTGATTTTGGACAATAACTGCATTTAAAAGCTGTTTTGGACCGGTATTTATTAACTGTCAACTTTTCGTGAATTTCTGGTTGACTTTCCTAATGGGGTTGGTCCATAACTATAAAGTCGCGCCAGTCAAAAATAATAAAAAGCGACATTTAAAGTTATGGTAGCCAGAAATACTACGGACAACGTTTTTCTAAGAACTTGACCGATGGTACGTCTACCAAATTATTCGTTATAATAGAGACATTCACTGAAGGCTGTGCAGATACGACACAAAATACTGGCAAATTCGCATTCTGAAATGGAACGAACTTTTTCATTGAAATGTCTGTTTAAGAGCGGACTCGCAATTGACGTTTGTTTTATAGTCTATGTTCTTCCTACAAATATCGGATTTAAAACTCAAATTAAATTTGAATCCAACAGCCCATGGACACTGATTAAACACAAAGTAAACACCTTTGCGCTTATCACATGACATCATGCAAAGTGGGTCATTGTTACATGTGTGTGCGTTGAAATAAGCATATACCTGGATTAGGACACAATTTAATAAGAATGCATTATGTATGCATTGCTATTCATAACTCCTATTGATTACGATCTAGCAAATACAGTTGAATCATAGCCTGAACAAATGTTATACTGCCTTTAATTTCTACCATAAAAAGCTTCCCATTTACGGATTCGTATTGTTGCCCATCAACGTTCCACAACGGCATTTACGTATAGGTCTTTGTCATAAGGGTTTCGAACAGAAAAAGTAAATGTTCTAACTTCTTGATCGTCACATCTCTCGAACGCACACAAGTGATAATTGCTGTTATATCTGTTTTAATACAGCAACTTCGCAGAACAACCGAACAAGTAAAGACATCTGTGCGTTGCTTCAGATCAAGCTGTGTTTCCGTAATTATTCCAAAGACATGTTCAACTAGTCTTCATTAACAAACATGGTGACCCTTGGTAGTGCGGACAGGGGAATCACACTATGGTAGCTTCATTGTCGCTATTTTAAGTTCATTTCACAAAATACGGCTAATGAACTCTTAGGACTGTGTAATGTCGTGTACATCTTGACAGCGAATCGCCTATTATAACGGCCACCGGAAAAACTTTGCGAAACCGAAATTTCGCAAACTTAAGTACCCTTTTTCTTAAAGATTTGCTACTTTGAGACATAGTATGCGATAAAAGTCTTATCGTTGATTAATAATTGGTTATTTTCACTCAAAAAACGCGTTTTCTTCACTATGAAATTTATAAGCAAAGTTGGGGTTCCCATGGGATTTTTGCATTTTCCCATGGGATTTTCGATTTTCCCATGGGATTTTTTCACCCATGGGATTTTTTTTCTCCCATAATTTGCAAATGGGAGAAAAATCCCATGGGATTTTGAACATTTTAAAAAACGTGTTTTATTTGCGTTTGCAAGTATTTTAACGTTATTTAAGGACTGTATATTGGTTTTATGCCAATTATATATAAAAATATTTAGTAATAAAAAAATCCCATTTTAAAATGGGAGAAAAAAATCCCATGGGATTTTTTTCTTATTTTGAGAGATTTATTCATGAAACTTTCAGAAACATCATATTTTATGAAATGATGAACAACTACGATATTTTAATGCGTTTAGTCGTGTTTAAAAAAAACAAAAAATCCCATGGGATTTTTAAATCCCATGGGATTTTTAAATCCCATGGGATTTTTTCTCCCATGGGATTTTTTTCCATTGGGATTTTTCAGTTTCGTAAGCCGAATAAGTTTCTTAATGCGAAAAACAACAATAAAGGAAATAATAATTATAATTTTGAATAATAAATTGAATAATATAAATAACATGAATATTTTTAAAATGAGTTACAATTAAAGGTTTATGCTAGTAGAACTTATCATTTCTTGTTCGAGCAGATGGTTGAGTCCAATTGGTGAGTATGCCAGCTTAGAACCAGTATAAATGCATCGCAGACAGACAACGCTGTCATACTGTACACACCGCTGAGTAACAATCTTTATTGCATTTCATTTTGCAACATAAAATGAACTCCGTAGTATAATTGATCTTATATATGCCCTCTGCTTTTGAAAGCGTGCAACACATTAACATAACAATAAGTCCATGCCAAAAACTATGTGCAAATTCCATTCAAAGCTATATACACATTATAAAGGTCAGATGACCCGCGTCATGCGAAAATGGGTCTTATGTCATATGCGGCCGAAGTTGGTCCATCCTAGCTTGTCCAACCGCGCAGTCTGGTCAGGTACTACGCTGACTGATATATAAAGTCAAGCCATGATTCGTGGTCTCATATCCTAACTCGGTAGCTCCTGTGCGAAACTTTCACCGGAAACGACGGCACCGAGACGGGCGCTCGAACTTTGCGGATGCGCGTTATATGTTATATATAATAGCGCGATGTGTTTTTTCTTGCCTCAAATTAGTAAGCCCAATCAGCGTTTTATTGTGTTTTTTGCTTCTACTATTAACAAGAACTTCAACTGATACGAACATGAATTTTATTTTAATATGTTTATTTAATGCTCGGAAAACTCATTGTATATTTAGACTACTACTTATAAAACAAAGTCGGGTTTTCGGCATAAAAATTGTTATTCCAAACCAGATTTTACGCACTTTACTGTACAAAATACCGTTAGGGCCACCGTGGTTACTCATTAAAATCCAGAGGGCGAGAATGCGAGAACGCGAAAGTACGATGACGACAGTGCGACAATACGATGGCGACAATGCGTTCGTACGATTGCGAAAACGCGCTAGTACGATGACGACAATGCGACAGTGCGACAATACAATGGCGGCGGTGCGATAGTACGGGGGCGACAATGCGATAGTCATATCGTACTGTCGCCGTGGTATCATCGCAATGTCGCCATCGTTCTATCGCATTGTCGCCGTCGTATTGTCGCACTGTCGCCATCTCATTTTCGAATTGCCGCCATCATACTATCGCGTTATCGCATTGGCACCATCGTACTATCGCACTGTCGGCTATCGCCATCGTATTGTCGCACTGTCGTCATCGTATTTTCGCACTGTCGTCATCGTATTATCGCACTATAGAACTGTAGTATTGTCGCCATCGTACTATCTCACTGTCGCCATCGTATTGTCGCACTGTCGTCATCGCACTGTCTGATTGTCGTCATCGTATTATCGCGTTCTCGCATTGTCGCCATCGTACTATCGCATTGTCGCCATCGTATTGTCACCCTGTCATCATCGTATTGTCACATTGTCGCCATCGTACTATCGCGTTCTCGCGTTCTCGCCCTCTGGATTGTAATGTGTAACCACGATGGCACTAACGGTATTCCGTAATACTGCTAAAGCACAGTATGATTAGGTCACTCCCAATGCTCAAATCTCTATGTCTATTTTAGTAACAACACATGTCTATGGAAGGATATTTAGGTAAAAGTTACATCATTCGTGGTGAATATTTACATTATGACCGATGCTTATTCTAATTTGCTTTATGACAATTCCAACATGCTTGTTGTCTATTCGTTTATACTTGATGATTGCTGCAACATTACATCATTCATGAATAATATTTACATTGTGCGTGATGTTTATTCTAACATGCTTCATGACAGTTCCAACATGCTTGTTCTCTATCGGTTATACTTGATGATTGTTTCAACATGCTTGGTGACTATCCAATGTTTGTGTGTTCATTATTCCTGAAACCAGTCATAATCGGTTTTGCCACTAAGCGTCATTAACAACGGCAGTTAGCAACAGGCAGTAAGCAGAATGCAAGTTACTAAATTATGACATCAGGTGGCGCGCGTTTATTTTCCGTATGTTGAATAAATTACTTTTCGGAAAAAAAAAGCGAAAACATCCGAATCATTTTGACTAGTAAACTGAATAAGCTGAATTAGTTCCCTTCGTTATATAATCTCCATTAAACTAAATACGTTCATTATTGCCATGAAGACCAGTAAGTTTACACAATGAATTGACTGCCGTGAATGTTTTTGATATTTGTAAGATGCAATTGGCACTCAAGAAATTATACATGCATTTTATTCAGAACATAACGGGGCTGATGTGTTGGAATTGTGGCCCTTCCCTAGTCCAAATAATTACAGTAGACGTAATCTACCGATGTGCATTGCATATCGACCTCATATTTATAAAGTAGCCCAAACCCCCATTGCCACAGACCTGTGCGTGAAACTTTCAGATTTCTCTAGTCTGTTTACCATGCTATAATTACAATTTCTATAAACACATATTTATCATTTTATGACTATATAATGTCTGTGGTATACAGAGAAACCTGAAAGTTACAAGTACTCGTGTCTAGTACTGTACAACTATTGTACTCCTCGTTGAGAAAACAACTACTTCATCTACATGTATTAAAATATCATAAAACATAATTTTCAATCAAGTTGGAAAAAATCAATAAATAAATGTCATATAAACAGGTTTGTCATGAACGTTGACGTCGCTCTTGGTTACCAGAAAAATTCCCACGCACGGATTTCAACCGTCATTGTTTACAATCAATTAAATGCATAAGTACTTGAATTTGTATAGTGTTTTTTAAAAGTGTCCAGCTACAGGTGGTTAGCGTGTGGCTATAATACTAGTTAGTGAAAACATATTTTGGAATGATAAGTAATCATATTATAACGAAAAATCAACTTTTCTTAAAAAAAATAAGTTAAATATATATTCAACAAGGTATCCAACTCGAAATCATCCGAAAACGGGATGCATCGTTTTAAACAGCCATTACTTCATCAATTTTGCAGCGATTTTCACGATCTTGGTCTTATTCAACGCAGAAATAAATTTCCTTTCTGGAAATGTATATGTCTTGCAATATTTTTACAAATACTGGGTCAACTTTTAAAAAATAACACGATACACAACTCGCGTTACCCAGCTGTGATCGATCAGACAGTATTCATGACTGAAATCTTCACGGGGAAATGGGCATTTTCCCTGCAAAGTTCACGAACCTCGATACCATAATTCAATAAAACGTATGAAAAAAAAAACATTCTTACCGTGCTTGCCGTAGAATTATGCATCAAAACTAACTGTCCAGCGCATTTTCAAACCTTTGTTTACATACATTTCAACCAACTGACATTTTAAACACAAGGGTGATTTCATTGCTCCAATGCGGAGTTGTGTCCTTACAACTGGAGATTTCATTCATAAATACGGTCTGATCGATAACAACTGGGTCAAGCGAATTATGTATAGCTTTATTTCTTAAAATTTGACCCAGCATGTGTAGAAATATAACAATATATATACATTTCCTAAAAGGAAATTCATTTCTGCGTTGAATAAGACCGGGTCATGAAAATCGCTGCAAAATTAATTTAGTAATGGCTGCTCAAAACGATGCACCCCGTTTTCGGATGATTTCGAGTTGGATACCTTGTTATATATAAAACGGTAGTGATTTTTTTTTTATAGAAAATTTGATTTTTCGTTTTAATATGATTATTTATCATTCAAAAAGATGTTTTCACTAATTATTATCATAGCCACACGCTAACCACCTGTGTGTCCAGCACGTGTGCCGGGAGAACAGGGCTTAATGTATTTTTTGTTAAGCTCTATAATATTTATATCCAATCTGTATGAAAAAATGTCGGTGAACATTATTCCGGTGTTAATTTTTGAAAATATTGAGGCATTCGTTAATTATGGATCTAAAACGGAACATTAATCCGCAAAAAAAACACCGGGCATATTGCATATTAGATCGGACACATGAAATTATTTCGAAAGAAAGCAATAAGAGTTTCAATTCTACAAGAGTAAGTATCGCTGTGCACGATTACGCTCTTACTGCTCGTATATATTTGACTCTTGGCAAATACCTAGAGTTTTATTTTGCTTAATCTAAATTGTGTCATGCATCTATATGTACTTAAAGCAGCATGACCAACAGCTCTTTCATATGTGAAAGAGATTGACACGAAATACCTACCCATCTATAATAAAGTTTATATGTGCACTTCAATATTATAGTTTTAAAGCATTTTATGTGGTGCAATATAAAAGTACTCTAGTAAATTTGAAATTATGTAATCGATTTCCTCTCAACATACATGCAAAGTTCCAGATAACTTTTTCAGCAAAATCTTGGTTTACACTCTATAATAATCCAGCCTTAAAGTCTATTATTAATTCTTTTTTTTCATGTAAATATAATTTTTGGCACATCCGCATTTAGGTTTATAGTCTAAGAAGAGCTAATGACAATTGCCGGTTTACAGCAGACTTTTTGCGATAAAAGGACCAGATAATGGAAAACGTTCGGCTTTTCGACTGTTGTAAAGATGGTCTGTTATTCATAATAACGTTAAAGTGCTGTTGATTTCATAATTGTAATGAGGGCCTAGACGAGTGGGAACTCATTGATAAAATGTTTACATTATATGCATTGATATTGAGTTTTACGCATGATCACACATTTTGAATTCTTATTTTATTTTTCCAATGTGTAACCGTACGCACAGAATTTAAGTCTACTTTTTTACTAAATTTAATTCAATTTTTTACGACTTTAAGCGTCTTATCTGGAGCTCTGCATACATGCATTAGTAGCATATATTGAAATATATCCATAGACTTTCTTTGGTTATTGAAGGTAAATTACTGTACAAAAAATATGGTTAGTCATTAACCAAAAAAAAGTTAAGTCTACAAACACGCGGTTAATTTCGGTTCAGTAGCAAATATCTTACAAAGGTGCGCAACTTCTCCTATAACATAAAATTTCCGTTATACGCCGTAAATTTCCGTAGTCCTCCGTAGCATTTCGGAATGACTGTCAATTGACATCATTGTATCATGCATGATAGTATGTTGCTTTGTGCTTGGGTGAAACTCACATCTTACCATCGCGTTAATTTATTAAACGCATTAATATTTGATTTCATTATGCACTGCGCCTATTGCACAAGTCTCTCTGCACAAACCAACATACACATATGCAGCATGCAATTAACGAACAAGAATGTTGCATCTGTACACATGCATGATACCATTAAGCAGAATGTAAATAGACATTGGACATCAGGCAAGATGTAAGTGTCATCAAGCATGAAAAGGTGTCTACATATTAATTGAAAGTACCATCAAGAATCATGACACAGTCACAAAGAAGGATGTAATTTTTACCTAAATACCCTTCCATATTTGTCGGCACTGTGTGTTTGCTTAATTTCACTGAAGAACGTCTACTGGTAAATCTTACAAAAAAAGTGATAAATAAGACTGAGTAGCAATTTTTTCGGCGTTGCTGTTTAACGTCAAATTTGGCCTTTCAACGAACTTCTTAAAAGCCCATTGAACTTTAATGAAGAAGTTTCCCGCTTGTAGGTCCGAATGAATTAAATCAAATTTTGCAATTGGCAATTTGATAGAAATCCCCATAAAACATTGCACATAGCTTTCTGAAATAAACAGGCCACATTGAACGCATTCACGATATCCAACAGCTCTCTTTGCAAAGACCTATCTAGTGTTTCTTGGCCGTGTAAGATCTATAATTAGAACATCGTCACCTAAACATCTACTAATAGAAGAGCATATTTTGGGGAAACAAATTCAATAAGAGTACAAAACGTCCACGATCAATAATGTGTAGTTTGTTAAAGATATCACGGCAGTAAAAACATAGCACTTTAAAGAGACCACAATCTGGTACATTTGGTCAATTGTTGCGTCCGTGGCGGACAATACATTTTTAAAAAGAAAGCGTACAAAAAAGCAAACACAAAGTTCTTCGTAAGCTTGTTTTAATCTTAAAAACACATAATCGACAGTCATTCCAGTCAAATACAATACTAACAGTCAGCACTCTAGAGATCAAAAGTGCGGATATAAATATTTAATTCAGGGATATCAAGTGTATCAAGTTCGAATTCCGGAAAAAATAGCCGGTAGTCTGGGGCATTAGGTCCCTTACAGGGATAAAAGGTAAATCCCCGCCCGAGCCGTAGCTAACTGATTTATTGTAGTCTTTCTAGTTGCAATTTCTGGTGAGTACAATGCGGAATATTACGGATATTTGCAACATGTCGAAGATTTTCGGAAAGTAGCGAAGAGGTTTTCGTCAGTTAATATTCATGTCCGTGCCGGCCGCTAACTTATCAGAATCAATAAAAAACAACCATAAAAAATCGGTACCGATCGCAAATTTCCGGAATTCCGATAAAGCTTCAACATAATTTGTTCTCAAATGATCGCGTACTCGAACGAATCTGTCCCTACGCCTCAAACTCCCTTTAAATCTCATCGGACGTACATTGATCTCAAAATCTATCCTTGACGACTCAAATCATATTTCCTGAATAGTTTGGCCTATTGACGTCCCTGTAATTATAACAATGGTCTTTTGGATAAACACCGCTAAGTTGTTGCAATATAATAACCGTTTAAAATAGTTACCGGTTTTCATTTAATAAAATGAGTAAGTCATATTCGAGATTTCAGCGATTGCCAATATTTTGCTTTTGTTTCTCATAAGCATATGGTGCTTGGTATCTGCTATTGACTCCTATGTAGATTGCAAATATTACATAACCCTTACAGCGGCCGAGCGCAGATATCTGCATTTGGCCGCTAAAAAGAAAAATCTTTGCGCATTAATTTAATTCAAATCTCATTATCATAATCAAAATCATCATCATCGTCGTCGTCGTCACTACTACCACCACCACCATCATCATCATCATCATCATCATCATCTTCTTCTTCTTCTTCTTCTTCTTCTTCTTCCTCCTCCTCCTCATCATCATCATTAACAACAACAGCAACACCAACTTAACATCATCATCAAACAACAATAAACATCGGTAGCATACAATGTGCTTCATCAACCATACATAATTATATGCGTTAAAACACCATAATAGAACAGCATGAATGAAGCTGTCTATTACTCTTTTATATTTCCTATACCAATATTTTTTTTTCGTTAATTGAAGGACTAGTTGAAATCTTCTATAAAAGCCCTCCCCCCCCCCCCCCCCCAAAAAAATAAAATAAAAATAAAACATAATAATAATAACCCTAGCAAACAACAATAAACATAGGTTAGTTAGTATACACTGTGCTTTAGCAACCATGCATAATGAATGTTTATGACTTCGGACCGTTGTGATCAAATTTAAAAAAGCAAGATGGTATGTATGCGGGGTATCCGGAGAAGCGCCCCCCCGGAGAACTGCCCCCCCCGGAGAACTGCCCCCTTATTTTAAAGGTGGCGGAGAGGTGCCCCCCCATCAAATCGGTAGGGGCGGAGAACTGCCCCCCTGTCAGAATTTAGTAGGCGGATATCTGCCCCCCATCAAATCTGTCGGGGCGGAGAACTGCCCCCCCCCCCGGTGTCATATTAGTTATTAGTTACGTAGTGAAAACAATACTTAAGGGTAATTTTACGTTATCGCCGTACACATTTTATCCGGTAACAATTTAATTTCAGTACAAGTATATTACCATTTATCGAACTAAATAACACAAATTGTCTAGAGGCATGTGATAATACTGTTTAAGGCCCTTGGTACGCATCTGCACCACTCACTATACATGAATGCCATGTAAAAGTCGTGTTTTAATAAGAGCGCGAAACATAGTCGAGATCCACACAGGAAACGCGTGCGTGTTAATACTGGCCATGTGTCGCAACTAAATATAGACGTGCAACTCAGTACTTATTGAGAAAAAGTTACATCGGAATTAAAGGGGCCTTTTCACAGATTTTGGCATTTTTTTAACGTATTCATTAAATGCTTTATATTGATAAATGTAAACATTGGATCGTAAAAGCTCCAGTAAAAAATCAAGAAAAAAATTAAAAAAAGGAAAAGAACATTGCCCGGAGCAGGTTTCGAACCAGTGACCCCTGGAGTCCTGCCAGAGTCCTGAAGTAAAAACGCTTTAGCCTACTGAGCTATTCCGCCGAGTACACATGTTTGACGTATTTTATACCTTATATAAGCAATCTTCGTAGTTTCACAAAATTTAACGACAAAAGCAGAACTCTCCAATTATTCAATCGTTTCGCGTTGCAACGCTTTATATTTTTTAGGTTTTAAAATCGTCAAAAGATGCATATAATGGCTATATTAGAGCATGGTTAATGTTCAGTATAACTGTTTCCTCACAAATATCATAACTAAAACGAAAACTTACGAATCTGAAACAACTTTTTTCAATTTTGTCAATTTACCAAAGCGTGAAAAGATCTCTTTAATTTACATTATAAAGATAGTATTGACCCATGGAAAAAAAACGTAAATTTACGTATAAAAAAGTAAATTAATAGGCAAAGCAAAGGCAATAATTTAGCTGACTTGAAGAAAAAAGTGAAGTGAAGTCGAATTCATAATCAATTTATTTATGTTGTTTAGTAAATTCATGTGACATACAAAATAACATACATAAATACACACATTACGGCAACAGTTTGCATTTTGAGCAGATCATGTCGACATGCCCAACAAACAAAATCGGTAACAGTTGCTTTAATTAGCAGCTAATAAGGCAGGCAGAGAACTTGTTACCGTTAACGATAAGCACCGCGATCTTTTAATTGGTAGACCGGACCGACCTTAATTGTTAAGAACTTGTTAGCTTTGAATAAAGCCGCATATTGAATAAAGCCGCATATTGAATAAAGCCGCATACGGGTTTATTATATTGAACCGTCCAAATCCGTAATTGGCGAAAACAAACAAATAAATTATTGTTTTCAGCTTGCATAAGGATGGATTAAATTGCATGCTAATTGTTTGTTTTAATTAAGGGGAAAATATCAAATAATTCAGCCGCGAAAACTTTTTATTAGCAAAAAGTGATTTGTTTTTTCTTTGTTCACATAGACGAAAATCACGTGATTATCAAGATGGCGACGTCCATGCCGAGGCAGGTATTTTTTTTGCAGTTTTATAACTTTTATTACTTGTACAACTTTATATTATTTTTGAAATTTCACTCAATTTCCAGACATAATAGCAAGAAAGTTACTGGCGTTATTGTCATTTTAATACTCGCTTTATATATCGCCGCGAAACTTCTTTAATTAGGGGGCACTTCTCCGGGTCATCAATTCTGACAGGGGGGCAGTTCTCCGCCCCTTATTAATCAGCAGGGGGGCAGTTCTCCGCCCTATAAAAAACAGTGAGGGGGCAGTTCTCCGCCCAGTGAAAAATCTTTGGGGGGGCAGTTCTCCGGGGGGGCACTTCTCCTAGAGCCTGTATGCGGCACACAACACATAGATAATTATAGTTTTATACCTTAAACGTAGTTCATCAAAATAAAGATAAGTTATTATCTATGTAATACTTAAATTAGGTTTATAACGTATGCATATTTGTCTAAAACTTGTGAAATGTGATTCGTAAGCCGACGACAACATTATCATTCGGACCCTTCTCCCCACCGAACAATCGAGATTAAACACCTGTGGAGATCCCGATCTTATCAATGAATAAACCGGTTCAATGATGTCAAGTCAAATAAAACATACCATTACTATCCAAATAAATATCTATCAAAAAATGTAAATTGATATACCTACTTAACTAAAACTAAACTAAAACGATTAGCAAGAAAAATATATAAAGAAGAAGCAGGCAAAGTAGACAAATTAATTGTAACATATGTTTTCTCAGTCTCCCACTGTTGAACAATATAAATAGTATTTATCGCCACCCCAAAAGGGATCTTTATCACACGTTTGGCTCAACTAATATATAATCGTGACAGGACAAACTGTCAACAAATACCTTGTTAATGTTTTATACATAACTCCAATCAAAGGTCAACTTCCAAGGAAACTGCGGCATGTTAAAACTGTTGATTATGACAAAATGTTGTTTAGTACAAATCAGTACAATAGCGTCTGTTATGTGGCCTATACTAATCCAGTTAAATAAAACTTTAATCGCAGAAAAGTTTAGATTCTTTACACCTTTAAAGGGGCCTTTTCACAGATTTTGGCATTTTTTTTAACTTATTCATTAAATGCTTTATATTGATAAATGTAAACATTGGATCATAAAAGCTCCAGTAAAAAATCAAGAAAAAAAAAAAAAAAGGAAATGTACATTGCCCGGAGCAGGGTTCGAACCAGTGACCCCTGGAGTCCTGGCAGAGTCCTGTAGTATAAACGCTTATGCCTACTGAGCTATTCCGCCGAGTACACATTCTCGACGTTTTTTATACCTTATATAAGCAATCTTCGTAGTTTCACAAAATTTAACGACAAAAACAGAACTCTCCAAATTATTCAATCGTTTCGCGTTGCAACGCTGTATAATTTTTAGGTTTTAAAATCGTCAAAAGATGCATATAATGGCTATATTAGAGCATGGTTAATGTTCAGTATTAATGTTTCCTCACAAATATCATAACTAAAACGAAAACTTACGAATCTGAATCAACTTTTTTCAATTTTGTCAATTTACCAAAGCGTGAAAAGATCCCTTTAAGAAAATATATAAAACAGTTCTTTCCTGTTTTAACAAAATGATACATTTAAAAATAAATTATGAAGCATCGCTAGCAATATTAGAAAGAGAAGTAGAAGGAGAATTATTATCAATAGTAGCAGTAGCAGCAGCAGCAGCAGTAGCAGCAGTAGCAGTAGCAGTAGCAGTAGCAGTAGCAGCAGCAGCAGCAGCAGCAGTAGCACTAGCAGTAGCAGTAGAAGTAGCACTAGCAGTAGCCGTATCAGTAGCAGTAACAGTAGCAGCAGCAACAGCAGCAGAAGCAGCAGCAGCAGCAGTAGCAGTAGCACTATCAGAAGCAACAGCAGCAGCGGCAGTGGCAGCGGCAGTGGCAGTGGCAGTAGCAGTGGCAGTGGCAGTAGCAGTAGCACTATCAGTAGCAGCAGCAGCAGCACTGGCAGCGGCAGTGGCAGCGGCAGTGGCAGTGGCAGCGGCAGCGGCAGTGGCAGCGGCAGTGGCAGCGGCCTTGGCAGTGGCAGCGGCAGCGGCAGCAGTAGCAGTAGCAGTAGCAGTAAGAGTAGCCGAAGCAGTAGCAGTAGCGGCTTTTTGCTTTTTTGTTTTAGAAGTGTTTGTCGTATAAGAAGAACGCAAGGAAGACAAATTAATTGTAACATGTGTTATCTTAGTCTCCGTTGTAGTAGTATTTGTTGTATCTACACAGCCATTTTTCAGTCACCTGAGAGACATGTTTTTATAAGAGATTTAATTGTGGACCAATACATCGTGTATTAATATCAGTGTACACACTGGGACACCACATGGGGCGAGGATTAACAGATAAACTAGGCCTTCAATTAATTATGCGCCTAAAGGCAAACAATACTATAACTTACTGATAATTTTAGGATTGGGATGTGTTTGTATCTTATTTGAAATTAGCTAGCTTAATTCAAAAACTAATTATAGCCTCAATATTATCACAAGAACATCATCACATATTCATTGT
>NC_068361.1:65657918-65663447 GCF_020536995.1 Dreissena polymorpha
TAAAAACTTAATTTAAAATATAACTTAAATGATACTATTTTGAATTTTATGACACTTTGTTTTTAACCGACCCAATTTTTACTTGGCTGAAATCACTTACATTTCATGGCGCTATTCCATAGATTAAAATTTGTAAAAATAAATGTCTGTAAAAGAATACTTATTTCATCTTGTTTAAACTTTAAACACCTTTACTGCATCTGTACACACCAACTGCATGCCCACATTTGGAAATTTGAATGAATTATGGAACTTTTATATACCCCAGGGGTGAAAATAAACTGGACAAAAGCCGAGCGTGAGGGTGGTTTTGAAAAAATCGGTTTATTTTTTTTAAGCATGGAAAGCTACCTACAAATTTGCATGTAGTTTAGTGAAATGATGCTGATTAGGAAAATAATTAATTAAATTATATTTGGATATGTGCCCATTAGAGGTGCGCAAGCTTAAAAAGGTAGAATTACCGAAATTCCCGTTCTTAAACGTTGTAGCATGGATCGGGTATTGAACACGATACACGTGTGTATTAGCACCCTACTGTAGTCCCGGCGGGGTTATCAACTGCACCAATACACCGGTAAGCAACCAGGGGAATATCATATGAAAAAAGAACTATCATGCATGTTTGTTTTGTTAAAGTGTGTCACAAAATTTCCCTAACTGCCGATGTCGGCTATAATCTCGGTATAAACATGCAAAGAAATTAACATATATATAATGTTAATGCCGATATGTTATTGGACATTTTGTATGTCAAATGTTCATTATTTGCATTAAAATTAAGACGATTGTATTGAACACGATACACGTGTGTATTAGCACCCTACTGTAGTCCCGGCGGGGTTATCAACTGTACCAATACACCGGTAAGCAACCAGGGGAATATCATATGAAAAAAGAACTATCATGCATGTTTGATGTGTTAAAGTGTGTCACTAAATTTCCCTAACTGCCGATGTCGGCTATAATTTCGGTATAAACATGCACAGAAATTAACATATATATATAATGTTATTGCCGGTATGTTATTGGACATTTTGTATGTCAAATGTTCATTATTTGTATTAAAATTAAGACGATGCTTATTTGCCAGAAAGCGTTTATTTCAAATTCAAAACAAGCAATAATCATACATAATACCAAAATATAAAACTAACAAAATGGCAACACTCTCGCTTAACGCAACGTTCAGAAGCACGCGCACTTAACAAAATTATTGCAACTAATGCAAGCTGTAATTAATATGTGACTACTTGCTATACAACCAGTATCATGCGAAAATTGATCTTATTTAATTGTGGTTCCCTCTTTGAATTTATGTTGCCTGTCGACTTTTAGAATAATGTGTCAGTAAGAAATGTATTGCTTGCTCTACAACCAGCATCATGCGAAAATGGATCTTATTTAATTGTAAATCCCTCTTTGAACTTAAGTTGTCAGTCGACTTTTAGAATAATGTGTAAGTAATAAATGTTTTTCTTCAGTTTCACATGTTTTTTAAGAAAATTTAGTGAAAGATGCAAATGTGTCTTATTTATTTTTTTCTGTGTCTTCAATGTATCTTATTTATATGTGACTGCGTGCTTATTTTTTTTCAAGAAATGAAAGATGCAAATGTGTCTTATTTTAATTTTATCCATGTCTTAAATGTGGCTTATTTATATAAGATAAAATGATATACTGCCAGTGTCATGCAAAAAAGGATCTAATTTCTTAATATCCACATTCACGCTTTGTTCTTTATTAGCACCGTCTTTAATTAGGCTATCTATTTAAAGTACAGATTACTGTGAACTTAATAATTGTGCAACGGTGATGTTGATTCCATTATCGTTGTTAATTTAAAATGTAGACAACAAGTTAGCAATTAATGAAATCAGTTATTTGGAAGTAAATCTAATTGTTTCTGTACAGTAGCCAGGTGTATGTGTATTGAGCGGATAAGATAGGGATCACCACAACAAGTTTCTAATACACAGTATAGACTTCCCCTATTATTATTAATTACCTGATTGGAATAAAAAAGTGTTAAAGATCATTTCATGTGAAAAGCAGGATTTCTGACATAATTTCAATCGTTTTGCTTTTATACACAATTTCATGGAACAATGAATATATTGGCGCGATGGAACACAATTTATAAATCAAGCTGACAGTATAGTATCATTTTTTAATTATGTGTAATTTAATTCGCATTTCTCCCTTAACTCGTTCAATGACACGTGAACTTATATCAATTATAAAACATCACGTGCATCATTAAATATTTTTTTTTAATTATGAAAACATATATGTTCTACATGGTTTTGTTTAGTTTTTTTTTCTCAACCAGAGAGACATTATAAAACATTGTTATATATAAAGCGCTTTACTTTTCTACATTACATAAAGATATATCGATTTTTTTGTTAAGTGTACGTGCTTGACATATTTATAAAAAGGCAGTGTTTATTTTTGTAATAAAATCGAAAATTGACATTTAATTTGATGCAATCCACATTGTTTAGCGGCCAAGCGCAGTATTCCGCTCTCGGCGGCCGATGGTGTATTGCAATATATACAATGAAAAGCTGGGTTTCTGACATAATTTCAATCGTTTTGTTGACGCGGAAGTGCTTTTTGGTGGCCAAAAATACTATTGTTCCCTTTATTTAAACCTAAATCAGTATTTTTTTACACTTGAAGGTTTGTACAGCGGGGATTTCGGTACCGGCGCGGGTTTATGTGCTTGTTAAGAATTACCGAAATCCCCGCTAAGAGGCAACATATTATCCTGATTTATGCTTTGATTAAACATTGATAACTAAATTGCAAAAGTGTATAGCATATTGTAAATAAGGTAGTACGATATCATTTGTTTCATCAGATTTGTTTGGAAAATACTTTCTGAAGACTTATTATTACTATGTCATGTTATATTTACATATACTTTTGTGTAACCAATGTTTTTAAATGTACATTTTACCTTTTTTTACATTCGTTTACACATTTTTCACATTAATAAACTATTTAATAATGGAAAAAATATTCTGATAAGAGTGTTAAATGATTAACACTAATATGATTGTGTACAAATCAACATTAATGCAAAGCCAAAACCCAAACATAATGACATATAGACCCTTTAAGGCGTAATATGGGGGATTGGCGTAAACATGGGTGATTTCGGCTCTGGGCGTACGAATGTAGCAGTACCGAAATCCCCGCTAATTATTTTCCAAAAGAAGTAACCGAATGGGAGATAATACATGTCACTGGTTGCTAATGAAAAAAAACACTATAATAATTTTGTTGACACTTGAAGGTTTGTACAGCAGGATTTCGGTACCGGCGCGCGTTTAAGTTCTAGTGTAGAATTACCGAAATCCCCACTGAAAGGCAACTTAATGCTGTCAAGAGTGCTTAATAATTAAAATTAATATCAAATTTGTTGCACCTTAACATTCATGTGAAGTCAAAAACCATTCATAACCGATGACCTATTGAGGTATGTGAAGTTGGCTGTTAGATGTTAGCTGTTCATCAGATGTTAAAAACAGAAATGCACAGCTGTGCATTGGGTGTTAATCAGATGTTTAAAATAGAAGTGCACAGCTGTGCATTGGGTGTTAATCAGATGTTTAAAATAGAAGTGCACAGCTGTGCATTGGGTGTTAATCAGATGTTTAAAACAGAAATGCACAGCTGTGCATTGGGTGTTAATCAGATGTTTTAAAACAGAAATGCACAGCTATGCATTGGGTGTTAATCAGATGTTTAAAACAGAAATGCACAGCTGTACATTGGGTGTTAATCAGATGTTTAAAACAGAAATGCACAGCTGTGCATTGGGTGTTAATCAGATGTTTAAAACAGAAATGCACAGCTATGCATTGGGTGTTAATCAGATGTTTAAAACAGGAATGCACAGCTGTACATTGGGTGTTAATCAGATGTTTAAAGTAGAAATGTACAGCTGTGCATAGGATGTTCGTCGGATGTTTAAAATACAAATGCACAGCTGTGCATTGGGTGTTCATCAGATATTTAAAAAAGAAATTCACAGCTGTGCATTGGGTGTTCGTCAGATGTTTAAATTAGAAATGCATAGCTGTGCATTAGGTGTTCGTCAGATGTTTACAATATAAATACACAGCTGTGCATTGGGTGTTCATCAGATGTTTAATATATAAATGAATAGCTGTGCATTGGGTGTTCGCCAGATGTTAAAATAGAAACGAAAAGCTGTGCATTGGATATTCGTCATATGTTTTAAAATACAAATGCACAGCTGTGCACTGGGTGTTCATCAGATGTTTAAAACAGAAATGCACAGCTGTGCATGGGGTGTTCGTCAGATGTTTAAATACAAATGCACAGCTGTGCATTGGGTGTTCATCAGATGTTTTAAAATAGAAATGTATAGCTGCGCATCGGGTGATCGGAAGAAGTTTAAAATAAATGCACAGCTGTGCATTGGGGTGTTCATCAGATGTTTAAAATAGAAATACATAGCTGTGCATTGGGTGTCCGTCAGATGTTAAAATAGAAACGCAAGTTGTGCATTGGGTGTTCGTCAGATGTTTAAAATTTAAATGCACAGCTGTGCATTGGGTGTTCGTCAGATGTTTAAAACAGATATGCACAGCTGTGCATGGGGTGTCCTTTAGATGTTTAAAATAGAAATGCATAGCTGCGCATCAGGTGTTCATCAGATGTTTAAAAAAGAAATGCACAGCTGTGCATAAGGTGTTCGTCAGATGTTTAAATTAGAAATGCATAGCTGTGCATTGTCTGTCTTCAGATGTTTACAATTTAAATGCACAGCTATGCATTGGGTGTTCATCAGATGTTTAATATATAAATGCATAGCTGCACATCGGGTGTACGGCAGAAGTTTAAAGTAGAAATGCACAGCTGTGCATTGGGTGTTAATCAGATGTTTAAAATAGAAATGTACATCTGTGCATTGGATGTTCGTCGGATGTATAAAATACAAATGCACAGCTGTGCATTGGGTGTTCATCAGATATTTAAAAAGAATGCACGCTGTGTATGGGTGTTCGTCAGATGTTTAAATTAGAAATGCAACCTGTGAATTGGGTGTTCGTCAGATGTTACAATTTAAATGCACAGCGTGCATTGGGTGTTCATCAGATGTTAATATATTAATGCATAGCTGTGGCATTGTGTGTTTGTCATATGTTGATATATAATGCATAGCTGTGCATTAGATGTTTGTCAGATGTTTAAAAAAGAAATGCACAGCTATGCATAGGGTGGTAATCAGATGTTTAAAACAGAAATGCACAGCTGGGTATTGGGTGTTAATCAGATGTTTAAATTAGAAATGCATAGAGTGCATTAGGTGTTCGCGTCAGATGTTTACAATTTTAATGCAAGCTGTGCATTGGGTGTTAATCAGATGTTTTATATATAAATGCACAGCTGTGCATTGGGTGTTCGTCAGCAGATGTTTAAATAGAATAAATAGCTGTGAATTGGGAGTCCGTCAGATGTTAATATAGAAATGCGAAGTTGTGCATTGTC